>NC_089789.1:20343605-20391105 GCF_040412425.1 Macrobrachium rosenbergii
ATTTGCTTAGGTCACTCGTAAGAGTTTTAGTAAAGCTACGACATTGGAGAATTCGTCTTCGATCTCATCACTTGGCGTATTCACTTAAGGTTACTCATTTAAGAATTCGTCTTTGATTTCCTCGGTTTTAATAATTTCAATAAAACAGAGAAATCTAGCAATTCAATATCCTCCGCAAACACGAAGACAGTATGAAGCAACAAAACAATGACTGTGTAGGGGAATGGCGTAAATGAGACAGAATAACAGAACACGATTGTTGATTAGACAGAGGGATTCCCCACCCCACGCGCCCCCTTCTCAACCCCTCCAGGAGATCTATTGTCTGCCAAGAAGGGCCTGCCACTTCCAATGAAACTCAAGTTGCATTCTAGTCTAGGGCGATGCTTTATTGACTTAGAGAGCTTTCATTACTTAGCTGTCAGTGTCCAATCAGGAATTTATTCGTAGACTCTCTGCTTGCGCCATTATCTGAAGGCACCATCGAAATGGAGCTGGTTGCGTGAGAAGATGGTTACGTCTCGGGGTTCATTTTTTAAATGTCTCATTAGCAATTCTTTTCGTTTCATGAAATGAGAAAGTTCAGAGACTAGAGACTTTGTGCAATTCTGATTATAAGTCTTGGAATATTCATACCGCATTTTTTATCTGCAGTTTTTTTTATTTACGCTTTAAATATTTGTTTTGCATATGTATCACGAAAAGAAAATATATGAAAATCAACACCTAAACCAAAAGGTGAAGGGTTACATTCCATTATCATTAGTTAATAACCCTAACAAAGGCTCTTCTCAATCGCTGTTCATCATATATTACTTGCTCTACTTAACCTGTTCCTATGCAAAATAAGAAAAAACCATATCTACTGCAAAAAAAGTTAGCATATTTTTTTTATATATATAGCTAGCTTACTGTGCTTTCATATGCAGGCATTGAATTTATTCGAGACATTGACAAACCACAAAAAAATTTGATTTAAACGCTCCTCTCTTCACTGATATTAGAGAAGACGTTTGGCGTTGGAGAAAAGGAATTTCTTCACTAACAAAGAGGCCTTTCACGTATCTTTGTAAAATTCATCGGCGTTCGAATATTACAATCCCTTAAACAAGCCTGTAAGTCCTGTATCATTTGTCATTCGCTGGTAAACTTACACTGAAATTCTTCACAGAAAAAGTTTACAATTTAATGAGAAGTATCTAAAATTCGAATTATGTATACGTAATAACCCCTAGTTAATGTGTCACCGCTTACAAATATTACACACACACACATATTACTATATATATATATATATATATATATATATATATATATATATATATATATATATATATATATATATATATATATATATATATATATATATATAGGCATATTTTCTTTCTTATGCAATTCCTATTGAAACCAAAGACATTATTTGCATAGACAATCTTTTTATCTATACTTTGAATCTTTTTCTGATCGGGCGAGGGCGTGATTTCCGTCTCTGGCCAGTATATATTGTTATATTCTGAGGCCGGTTGGAAGAGTGAAATTGGATTTTTACTGTCATTTGCCTTAGGGGCAACACCTGGCACTCAGAATATAAGCAATAAATGTAATAACTAAGATGACTTACCTTGACATCACATCTATTTAAACAAGGAAATGGAGATCGCCTTTCAAACCAGTCAAATAACTTTAAATTGGATTTATTTACAAATTGAGCAATCAGAAAATTAATATGAAATGGCTACCTGAGCTTGCTAGCAAACAAGGCACGTACAATGTGCAATAAAAGCAAGACTATGCGTAGCTCATAAATAAATCTGAAAGGGCTGCAACCCTGAAAGAGTTTGATATGCAGATGAAAACCACTACTGTTGAGACTGGCGAATATTTATAGTTTTAGCGCAACGTGAACGCAAAGGGGGGACTGTGTCCTGCGCCCATGGACCACTGATAGCCAGAAGACTCTTGCACGTAGCAAAATGGCAGTTAAAAGTCTAAGGCTATTTGGTTCACAAGGGCAGGGGGCAGACCACTCGAAGAGCCAGATAACAGGATTCTGGAAAAGAATTCCGGGTTAGTATTAAGATGTAATAATTTTCTCTCACATGAAATTACTTATGCACGATGGAGGAGATTATCAATCAGATTTAATTAGCACATGGTAACACTATGGTGGGAATGTTCTAATTATCATCACAGCACTAATTTCATTTAAGCTTGGAACAAGTCATGAGGGCAAATGTGCGTGCTAGGCTGTGGGAAACAAAGGGGGTATGTTTTAGGAGAATGAAAAGTGGAAATACTGAAAATGGAGAGAAATTTACGAGAAAGGGAAAGAATACTGGCGTTAATTGCAACTTCAGACATACCTTATTGCATCTGTGCATGGAGCTCGCTTGCAAAAGACGAATTTCGGCTGCAGAAGTTTCGACACATGGCTAGTAATAAAGGGAGAGAGACCGCACCAACTGCGTGCTTTGCGGTCTCCGACAGAGTGACGAAGTCAGGTCACGATGTGCCTCATCCGACTTCTAGGGCTGGGCCCAAAGACTTCGGTCGATCTGGAAGAGGCAATAACAGCCAGCACAAAGGCTGAAGGGAAATGGGTCTTATAGCTAAGGCCACTAGGTCAGCATAGCAGCCCAATTACAGTCCTGACTGGTCCTTCTGTCAATAACGGCTTTCTGTCCCCCAAAATCGTACGATGCGGGGTAGGACTTCTACATATGTCCAACCCTCTAGTGAGGTTCTCCTCCAGCCGCCATTAAATTTGAGTTCCTAGCTAACGGGCTGAAGGGACAAGTTTTCTAAATATGTGTATGTATGTATATATATATATATATATATATATATATATATATATATATATATATATATATATATATATATATATATATAATATCTACTCATTAGGATCGAATCCCGGTCTCCCAAATGAAGGTGTGGGCCAGCTGTTGCAGCCTGGCCTTTCATTTGAGAGACCGGGGTTCGATCCTGATGTGAGTCAGAAACTTATTTCTGTGAAACACGTGCTCATGTATCGAATAGTACCACCCACTTACCCACCCACACACACACACACACACACACACACACACACACACACACACACACACACACATATATATATATATATATATATATATATATATATATATATATATATATATATATATATATATATATAAATATATATAGATGTATATAAACAGCACTTGAGGTTGCTCTGCCCTTATATGCGGTCGTTTCGGTCTTAATAGTAGGGAAACTGTCCCCTAATTTTATTAAATTTACTTTGCATTATTAAGGGACAATAAATTCACCTTCAATGTACAGTAATGACTTCATTTCTTATCTAAATGGTTAATAATTTACATATAATTATTTTCCACTTCCCTCAAGGAGAGTAAATATGCCAAACCGATAGTTACGATTATTGCTTCAAAGTCAATAAGGAGACAAAATATAGAGCATTCTGAGAAACGTTGCAATGATAATAAATAAGAAAAGAGCTTATAAAGAAATCTTTTTCACAGACATATTTCTACCACCCAGTGGAAAACTTTTGTTCTTTGTTTGTTCTTTTAAAGAGTTACTTATTTGTGTTGGTTTTTAAGCTTTCATCAGTATCACTAGAGATTTTCTAAAACCGGTTAAAATAAAAGAAGAACAGTTAATAACAAAAGAACAATATTTGATTAAGAACATACTGGAAAACGATCTCTGCAATGTTTTGCGAAAGAAAATGCAGTTTTTTTTATGTAACCTATCAGTAACTTGTTTTATCAGGCTACTGATAAAAAAAAAAAAAAAACTGATTTACCTAGTTCTCTAACTCTCTGGATATTCAGAGGGTTACCCAACGGTTACCATTAATCATCTTTATATTTTACTGTGAAACGGAATTTTAATGAGACTGTTGTTATTTATAATTGGAAAACTTCCCAGTTACCATTTGCCATTTTTATTTTTAATCGGGAAGTTCGACTTTAACGAGATTTCCATCTTTAATGAGGTGAAATGTCTTCGTAAACACGGAATATTAAAGAAGACTTTTAGTTAAATTGAATTTCCTAGTAAAAGTAAAAATCGTAAACGGTCCCTGGTAGGTTTTCATATTCAAAGTAATGGTAATCTCATTAAATTGTAATTTTTAATTAAAAGTAGATGGCAAATCATATGACACGGAACAAGATAAAGAGAATTTGAAATGACCTTCTCAATCAGCAGCATTAAATACCTCTCAGTGACATTTAATCGAATTATTTCATCATCTGTTACTGTTTTTAGTTCATTAAGCGCCCCTTGTGTAGGTCTGACTTGTTCATTTGCAGTACAAATCGAATGACGTGGACAGGGTCATTTTGGACTAGGGACAGTATAACATTTACAACAAGCGTGGGTGGAGAGAGAGAGAGAGAGAGAGAGAGAGAGAGAGAGAGAGAGAGAGAGAGAGAGAGAGAGAGAGGGGGAGTGCGTTTAACATCTTATGAGGCATTGGCTGTTTGGTCTTTTATTTCTTAATTTTGTGCTTACTATGTCTAATGATTTTCTTTTACATTAGCAAAAAATCAAATCCTTATATTAGCCGTAATCTACACAATTCAATAGTGCTACAATTTTTTTCTTTCCCTTATGACACTGTAAGATGACTTACGTACCTAAATGGTAATATTATGTATTCCAAAATAACTAGAAAATTTATCATAAAGAGCACCAAAGCTCACTCAAACATAGTTCAAGATTTATTAAGTGGAGGAAAAGAAGTATATATTAACGGATAGCACATTCAGTTAATGAAAATTTTTTTAAAGTCAATACTAATTAAAAATGTCTTTTGACAAAACAGGAATAAGTCTATCAAAAGATTAATCAAAGTGATCCGGTAAAGGTTGACAGCTTGCACAGTTCAATTTTCGATTGTTTTCTACGCTTCTTGAGTTAATTAAGATATTGAAAAGATCAAATAACTTTCTTCTTAGATGGAATATTCCTTCAAAATATTACGTGTTACAGGGAAAGCTTCTGTCTCTGTTCTGACGATATTGGAGCTGTCTTGTGCCATTTGGCCGTTGTTAACCACACTGAACTGTACATGCCATTCTCCTTTTTGCAGTGCCCTCTGATTAATCCCCTGGTCTTAGATTGCAGTAGCCCCAAAATAAATTTATGGAAAACGTAACGTTGATGATATTGTTTTTAAGGTCTATATGTACAAGGGCTGAATATGTTTTCTTCTGAATTACTTCGTAATAAAGGGTTCAATAATTGACCTTGGTTATATATCAAAACTGTGTTTTGGAATATCAAACCATATCTATTTTTTTCATTGTTTCATATTCCCACACCAGTATAAATACAGCAGCTCTGAAATAAATAAAATTTTCCCATTCTGAAGATGAGTCACGAAACCTCGACATTGTTTACGATAACGATACAAATTAACTTTACTGATATTTATCCAAGTTTATTTAAAAGTAACAATCACTATATTTAAACAGCTATTGCACAAAAGATCAGTTTAAAGGTTACCAAGAATGAATTCCCGCTTTTAAACTTTTTCGAGTGTCGTCTTTCGGGCAAACTACCATGAGGACAAATAAGTTACCAAAGGCTTGACTGAACTTCTCTAAATTCACAACTACAGCTCATTTATTTCACAACAGTCCTCATTTCCAAATATTCATCATTTCATTTCTATAATCACTGAAAGGAAGAAGCACCTGGCCCTAACAATGGTTAAATATCTTTCCAATTTGTATTTTTCTAGCTCATTTACTGTACTTGAATACCATTCGAACTACCACAGGCTCATAATTTTCGTGAATCCCTTCCACTTGACCCAATATTTCCCAAGAATTCGTTTTCCGTTCCGAGCAGCAAAGGCCAAATAAAAGTTAGGGTTATGATATGGCCATAATAAAGTAGCTCGATTGCTTTCCTTGCCAGTTCCTTATGCAGCTTGTACAAAAGAAAATGCTGAGGTAACTCTACGCTGTGTGACTATGGCTGAAGCTTTATTTGAATAGATGGAGAAGAGGTCTTAGAATTAAGTGACCTTATGAATGAATCCATAATTCCCTTGTTGATTACCTATTGCCAATCCGTTTTTATTTATAGATTGTTAATGCAATTACTTGAAGTAATGCTGGAATGCAGAATGGAAAACAATTAATAGGACCTGTTAAAAAGGCCAGAAAGTATTAGGGCGGCGGAGAGAGAAAACAAATAGCTTATGCTTGAATCTCAACGTCAAGATCCCGCCGGACCATCATTTTGAAATAACTGGAATACAATCTCCCTACGAACTATGAGTGGCAACATGATAACGCTGAAGAAGACACAAAGATTAAAGTGATCCCGGAGTAACCACATTCTGACCCCATCAAGATATAAAACCGGAGAAGGTTAAGAGAACTGCGAGTCTAAGGGTAGAAAAAATCTTCCTAGAGAATTTACTCCCCAACTTCTGTGTCTATTTACTAAACAGAACTCGGTTGTTTCTCCCGGCAACAGGATGAGATGCTGTAATGTGTTCTTATAATGATTTAGGCTATTTCAAGTTATTTTTGTAGTGCATGACACACGCACACACAACAAACGCACACGTGCTTGAATATATATACATACACACATATATTATTATTATTATTATTATTATTATTATTATTATTATTATTATTATTATTATTATTATTATTATTATACAGAAGATGGAACTTATCCATATGGAACAAGCCCACAGGGGCTATTGACTTGAAATTCTAGCTTCCAAAGAATATGGTGTTCATTAGGAAGAAGTAAGAGGAGGTAAAGGGAAATACAGAAAGAAGAGATCCCACTTTTAAAAGAGAAAAAATAAATTAATAAATAGATAAAAATGTATTAAAATGCAAGGAGAATAGTATTAGGGTAGCAATGCATTGCATCCTCGCTTGAACTTCTGAAGTTCCAATTGCACGACATCCTCAGGGAGGCTGTTCCACAGTACAACGGTGTGAGGAGTAAAGAACCTCTGTAACTGAGAAACTGGCAACGGGGCACATTTACTGCACATTGGTGCTGCTGATCAGCGAATCTGGTTGCTTTCGGGAGGTAAAGGGGATCAAGGATCAGTTGTGAATGTGAAAGCTGAAGTACAACTTATGAAAAAGTGACAAACAAGAGACCGTCCGTTTGTGGTCCAAGTCGCAACTGCTGCTATTGGGAAACACAAACAGAAATCTACCGCCACGATAGAGAACGGTATTCCAGCAAAAGAAGCACAAATGACCTAAAGCAGGTTGCATTGATTTTATCACTGTTACTGAGGCCTTACGAACAATACCTAACTTGCGTGCGGCATTTGCTGAAACTTTCATTAGATGTTCTCAAAAGTTACACCTAGAATAGTTAAAGCTTCAGATTCATTCAACAAAGTTACATCCACCTGAAGGGGAGGATAGGGTGGGAAATCTGCACGAGATCTGCTGATCAATAGTGTTTTCGTTTTACTGGCGCTCAACCTCACACCATTCCCTGATCCGGTCCATGTCCCGATTGAGGCTGAGGGGAGCTTCATTTCTCGTGAGTGGAAACTTTATTGTGCCCACAAGTGTTGCATCATCGGCATATTGAACAATCTTGCTTTCCATACATATGTAATATATATGTTAGTTAGGAGCTGCCTGACACCTTCGAGCTCTGAGCTTTCCATGTGGAACAGGCGTAATTGCACATCTCACGTACAGGCTACCACAGAGCGTTTGTGATGGTCAGGGCACTGCCCACGGGCGTTCAGGGACCGACCCACTTGAGTTGCCTTTTGGTACACGTTAGTATTGTACCTTGCTCCATTCTTACAAACAAGAAGGGAAGTCGGCCTTCGACACCATATTCAGCAATGAAGTTTAGGCTAGAGTTCTTCTTCAAGGCATGCTATGTGCGGGTGGCTTCTTCGTCAGTGTCGATGGCAAGGAATATATTGTCTATATACAGTAGTATCGGCAAATAATGCCATTTAACCTCGCCCCTCTTTAAGTTTATTCTTTTTTTTTTTTTACTTTTTCTCTGAGCATTCTGTTCTGTATAAACTTGCCCTCCGATGTTATGGCCTTTCGTTTCTTTCATATATATATAAAACTATAGCCAGCACACAATATAAAATGACCTTACACTTATAAAATAAAGAGGATGGGATGCGTTTTTCTTTGAAGATATTTTGTTATCTAAATCAGTCCTACATTTGCAGAAAAAAAGACGTTCATCTTTTTCGTCACGGATGTTTCGAAAAAATATGCACGGGCAGTATTTAAAATATCTTCAGTGTTTTAATATAATGTTAATCTTATAGATATATTATTAGGACAATAGTATTATCCCACAGCGTAGTCGCATTACATCACTGATACAAAATACTGCACTCTATCAGGTAAGTTACCAGCTACATTCACCCCTTGAAAGTTGACCGGGAACACGAGAAAGAGGTTAATTCCAAGCACAAATTAACAGTTTTACTCAAAAAAGCACAGAAAGATACGCATTCCTGAAAGCAACAAATTGCAGACTTAATACACCGTCGACAGGGCCATGGTTCGTGCACAGAAGTACGCACACGCGTTCATGTACCTACACGACCACAGCAATTATACTTCAAAGTAAGTCCCATTGCATCCAGGACCGAATGGACTATTTGGTTTGAGTTTAGTGTCTCGTTCGCCCCTTTTATTTTGTGGGATGCTGGAGAGAGAGAGAGAGAGAGAGAGAGAGAGAGAGAGAGAGAGAGAGAGAGAGATCGAAGGATGGGGAGAGGTCGTTTTGCGTAAGTGTAACTCTCTCTTATCTTCCGTCCCCAGAATTAACTGTCTTCTTCATTACAAGGGACTGGAAACAGTTTTCTTTTGTGGATTCTTTTTCAGTGTTAACAATCGGAATTTTACTACAGCAATAACAATCATACTAGATCCACACGAAGACCAGTTAGTATGCAGAATATACGTGACAGCATTTAACAAAGCATTGAAGCATTTGAAGGATTATGAGCAAAATATAAAAAATCTGATTAATCTATCCATTAAATTATTTGTTTTAAGTCTAGAAACGTATCGGAGCTTTCCATTACAGGTAACTGGTAACAGCGAGCATGCGGATTTACAGGGAACGCGATTAGCCAACTACATATATATCTCTCAAGTTATATAAATTCCAAACGCACTGACGAGAATCATTGGCTCTCATTACCTTTCCTTCAGTATTGTCAAAATGAATATTTTTTTTAGCTCACTGGTCAACATGACGGCAACCACATCTTGTCAAGACGATGCAAGAAGCAAACGAAAAAAAGTAAAAATAAACAAGGCTATAAAAGCCGGGAAAAAAGTAATCGGAAGAATATTCCGAAGGTTTTAACTGATGGAAAAATGTTCTACTTAATGGTTTTCTTGAGGACTGTCAAGGCTTAATAGGTCTGAATTTTGTCTAATTACATGGTTATAAATGAGTTGCAGTATATGTGCGATTCTGTAGGTATTAGAAGTATACCGTAAAGTGCGACCTCATCTGACGCAACTTGTTTCACAGATTATAAAGCTATTTTTAGTTTTGAAATTGACATCCAAATAAAATTTTTAATGGAATTCTGATAATAATTGTGTTTTTGGCTACATAGTATTTATGTATAATGGTTACCACAAAAAAAAAAAAAAAACTAACGAAAAATAAATAACAGATTTAGAACCAGAGTAAACGAAGATTTGATGGTTTGTTTGATTTTTAAATTACATCTAATGGAACTAATTATTTAAGCTGAATACTCTTTAATACTTTAACAATTATATTATTATTCATTTCCTAACATATAAATGGAATAACAATGCATCTGAAGGGAAAACTAAATAAATCGAGGAATTCCGGTCAAATACGTTTGTTTAGAAGAGTGTGCCGAGATTAAACTTATTTCTGGATGAGAGATTATCTCTCGAGAAGTTTTCTCTTTAATTATATCGTTTTCACCTTCCCTGAAGAAGCGCTAATTGCATAACTGTCCACTTATGGTAATGAGGATAAAACTTTCAGGTTCTTTCTCGGCTGAAACGCAAGTATAACAGAGAAAAAACTCTAGGTAAAAGACTTTGTAATTTTCTTATTTTCTTTAATTTCTGTTAAGAAATCAATTACCATCACTTCAGTATATATTAATAAATGCTAATTTCATTCTTGGTGAGAGCTTTGGTTATTTATGTACCCATGCTTCATCAACTTTAACGATGCAATAAATACTGTAACTTTCCCGTGCTGACGTTGATCAAATTTTTTTTTTTCAGATTTAATTATGAATAGATACGGATAATGCGAATAACATCATTATGTAAGGCTTACCATTTTAATGTTCATCAGTGTCTGCAAAACGCACAAATTACTAAAGAGAAATCTCAGTTTTAGAAGAATGTCAATTTATCTTAATGATACATGCAACATGCAACTGGTCTGAAGAACAAATTCAATTTATTTTCTACTCAAACCTTCACGGCTGGCATTAATAATCATTTCTGCCAAAGAGAATTCGAATCAACTTTTGTTCGAAACCTCGACTTAGTAAGATTTCACAAAGGGAAGAAGGTAATCTTGAAACCAAATGATATAAGAAGAAAGGAGCAAGGCAGGCATCATTATCATTAAGTCTGTGAAAATGGTGATGTGTGATTACTTTGTTAACCCCGCTTTAGTGAATGAATCTTTATGGTCTTGAAGTCAACTCATATAAGACTATTAGGCATTAAAAACATAATTTCATGCGTTTCATTAAGAATAAATTATATGATCTGGAGAGAGAGAGAGAGAGAGAGAGAGAGAGAGAGAGAGAGAGAGAGAGAGAGAGAGAGAGAGAGAGAGAGAGAGAGAGAATCCTTTCCTCTCCGCTCTTTTTTCCCCCTCCTTTTCGTAATTATTTGAAGATTCATAAAACACCCTATCAGAAAGGATTAAATGAAAGTTGCAATTTCAATAGAAAAGCTTAATAACTGTCAAATAAAATGACACAATTCGAATATAACTACAACTAATTTATAGTTTAAGGAAGAAGAAACAATGGCTATTTCAAAAATCATAATATATCTATATCAAAGTATTCAGGTAGTACTACTTCATCATTTAAATTTCTATTGATTGACTGATTGCGAAATTTAGGCCTTGAAGACCAAGCGCCGGAACCCATCAGGATTATTCAGCGCAGCGATGAAGATGAAATATATAAATTAATGGTAAGTTTGATCATGAAAAGGTGAATGATAGTAAAATTCAGTGTTAAAATATGAACGTAAAAAATGAAGAATATTAGATAAAACCCATAAAAAACAAATATATTTAAAAATTATATATTTAAAATATATACTTAATGAATAAAATAAATATTGCCTTCGGTTACAAACAGATGCTACCAATTAAAAGAAGAAACTCCGGTCCTAGTAGTGATAGAAAGATGGAAGCTAAGCTAAAGCAAATGGAAAACGGTTATCCTCACAGTCATAAAAAGATGACGATCAAAACTAAAACGAAAATAACTGTGGCTCTAGCAGCTATAGAGAAAAATAAAATAAAACGAAAGAAAAACTCCAGGCGTCACGCCTTTTTGTGAGGTAAGAAGAGCTCAGTCATAATGTAGGAAATGAGAGCGATCAAGGAGCGTCAACTGACTCCGGTTGAGATGAAGGAAGGACCCGGTCAAAAGACTTCTCAACATCTCTCTTGGCCAAGGACAGGAGGAATTATGTAGAGAAAAGAGACATCTATTTCCTAAATAAGAAGACGAAGAAAAGGAAAATTTTATGGATAAGAAGTAAAACGAAATAAATTTCACTTTACACACACACACACACACACACACACACACACACACACATATATATATATATATGTATATATATATATATATATATATATATATATATATATATATATATATATATATATATGCAAGAAAAATGGCTCCCAAAGACATGAACTTATCAGTACTCAGGATTTTATATATCATGTTTCTGAGAAGATGTAAATATTCCTTTTACAGAAAAAGAAAGATTTCCTAGGGTAAAGCACTTGTGTAAATGTAATCCTTCAAATATCATATATATATATATATATATATATATATATATATATATATATATATATATATATATATATATATATATATATATATATATATATATATATATATATATATGACTATTTATCACATCACCGTGATTCATATACAATCAGAAAGCTACAAACGTCCTTTAATATCCAATTCACTCTACCTCGGAAGTAATATATTTTCATATATGTTACCGAAGGGGAATTTTTAGTTGATAATAAGTCCACCGTCCCGTGGTCGAACCAGCGACGGACGAGGAATCAGGACTACAGTGACACACTAACCAGTCGGCCACAAGAGAGGTATAAGTGAATACCATCTCCCATCAACTCACCCGTCGAACTCAGGTGTTTTTGCGTTTGGAGACGATATCCACCCACCTCTGCCATGTTGACCGTGTAGTGCGTTTGTCGCACGTAGCCATATTATGACTATTTATCACATCACCGTGATTCATATACAATCAGAAAGCTACAAACGTCCTTTAATATCCAATTCACTCTACCTCCGGAAGTAATATATTTTCATATATGTTACCGAAGGAATTTTAGTTGATAATAAGTCCACCCGTCCCGTGGGGTCGAACCAGCGACGGACGAGGAATCAGGACTACAGTGACACACTAACCAGTCGGCCACAAGAGAGGGTATAAGTGAATACCATCTCCCATCAACTCACCCGTCGAACTCAGGTGTTTTGCGTTTGGAGACGATATCCACCTCTGCCATGTTGACCGTGTAGTGCGTTTGTCGCACGTAACATATTATGACTATTTATCACATCACCGTGATTCATATACAATCAAAAGCTACAAACGTCCCTTTAATATCAATTCCTCTACCTCGGAAGTAATATATTTTCATATATGTTACCGAAGGAATTTTTAGTTGATAATAAGTCCACCGTCCCGTGGGGTCGAACCAGCGACGGACGAGGAATCAGGACTACAGTGACACACTAACCAGTCGGCCACAAGAGGGTATAAGTGAATACCATCTCCCATCAACTCACCCGTCGAACTCAGGTGTTTTTCGTTTGGAGCGATATCACCACCTCTGCCATGTTGACCGTGTAGTGCGTTTGTCGCACGTAGCCGTAATATGACTATTTATCACATCACCGTGATTCATATACAATCAGAAAGCTACAAACGTCCTTTAATATCAATTCACTCTACCTCGGAAGTAATATATTTTCATATATGTTACCGAAGGGGAATTTTAGTTGATAATAAGTCCACCGTCCGTGAGGTCAGACCAGCGACGGACGAGAATCAGGACTACAGTGACACACTAACCAGTCGGCCAAAGAGAGGTATAAGTGAATACCATCTCCCATCAACTCACCCGTCGAACTCAGGTGTTTTGCGTTTGGAGACGATATCCACCCACCTCTGCCATGTTGACCGTGTGGTGCGTTTGTCGCCGCGTTAGCCATATATGACTATTTATCACATCACCGTGATTCATATACAATCAGAAAGCTACAAACGTCCTTTAATATCAATTCACTCTACCTCCGGAAGTAATATATTTTCATATATGTTACCGAAGGAATTTTTAGTTGATAATAAGTCCACCATCCCGTGAGGTCAGACCAGCGACGGACGAGGAATCAGGACTACAGTGACACACTAACCAGTCGGCCACAAGAGAGTATAAGTGAATACTCATCTCCCATCAACTCACCCGTCGAACTCAGGTGTTTTGCGTTTGGAGACGATATCCACCCACCTCTGCCATGTTGACCGTGTAGTGCGTTTGTCGCACGTAGCCATAATATGACTATTTATCACATCACCGTGATTCATATACAATCAGAAAGCTACAAA
The DNA here is from genome assembly GCF_040412425.1 of Macrobrachium rosenbergii. Classification (NCBI taxonomy): domain Eukaryota; kingdom Metazoa; phylum Arthropoda; class Malacostraca; order Decapoda; family Palaemonidae; genus Macrobrachium; species Macrobrachium rosenbergii. The sequence continues at coordinate 20,357,540 of NC_089789.1, forward strand.
CGCCCTTTAATATCCAATTCACTCTACCTCGGAAGTAATAAATTTTCATATATGTTACCGAAGGGGAATTTTTAGTTGATAATAAGTCCACCGTCCCGTGGGGTCAAACCAGCGACGGACGAGGAATCAGGACTACAGTGACACACTAACCAGTCGGCCACAAAGAGGTATAAGTGAATACCATCTCCCATCAACTCACCCGTCGAACTCAGGTGTTTTGCGTTTGGAGACGATATCCACCCACCTCTGATTGTATATGAATCACGGTGATGTGATAAATAGTCATAATATGGCTACGCATACAAACGCACTACACGGTCAACATGGCAGAGATGGGTGGATATCGTCTCCAAACGCAAACACCTGAGTTCGACGGGTGAGTTGATGGGAGATGGTATTCACTTATACCTCTCTTGTGGCCGACTGGTTAGTGTGTCACTGTAGTCCTGATTCCTCGTCGGCGCTGGTTCGACCCCACGGACGGTGGACTTATTATCAACTAAAATTCCCTTCGGTAACATATATGAAAATATATTACTTCCGAGGTAGAGTGAATTGGATATTAAAGGACGTTTGTAGCTTTCTGATTGTATATGAATCACGGTGATGTGATAAATAGTCATATTATGGCTACGTCGACAAACGCATCTACACGGTCAACATGGCAGAGGTGGTGATATCGTCTCAAACGCAAAACACCTGAGTTCGACGGGTGAGTTGATGGGAGATGGTATTCACTTATACCTCTCTTGTGGCCGACTGGTTAGTGTGTCACTGTAGTCCTGATTCGGTCCGCCGCTGGTTCGACCCAGGACGGTGGACTTATTATCAACTAAAAATTCCCCTTCGGTAACATATATGAAAATATATTACTTCCGAGGTAGAGTGAATTGGATATTAAAGGACGTTTGTAGCTTTCTGATTGTATATGAATCACGGTGATGTGATAAATAGTCATAATATGGCTACGTGCGACAAACGCATCTACACGGTCAACATGGCAGAGGTGGTGGATATCGTCTCCAAACGCAAAACACCTGAGTTCGACGGGTGAGTTGATGGGAGATGGTATTCACTTATACCTCTCTTGTGGCCGACTGGTTAGTGTGTCACTGTAGTCCTGATTCCTCGTCCGTCGCTGGTTCGACCCACGGGACGGTGGACTTATTATCAACTAAAAATTCCCCTTCGGTAACATATATGAAAATATATTACTTCCGAGGTAGAGTGAATTGGATATTAAAGGACGTTTGTAGCTTTCTGATTGTATATGAATCACGGTGATGTGATAAACAGTCATAATATGGCTACGTGCGACAAACGCACTACACGGTCAACATGGCAGAGGTGGGGTGGATATCGTCTCCAAACGCAAAACACCTGAGTTCGACGGGTGAGTTGATGGAGATGGTATTCACTTATACCTCTCTTGTGGCCGACTGGTTAGTGTGTCACTGTAGTCCTGATTCCTCGTCCGTCGCTGGTTCGACCCCACGGGACGGTGGACTTATTATCAACTAAAAATTCCCCTTCGGTAACATATATGAAAATATATTACTTCGAGGTAGAGTGAATTGGATATTAAAGGACGTTTGTAGCTTTCTGATTGTATATGAATCACGGTGATGTGATAAACAGTCATAATATGGCTACGTGCGACAAACGCACTACACGGTCAACATGGCAGAGGTGGGTGGATATCGCTCCAAACGCAAAACACCTGAGTTCGACGGGTGAGTTGATGGGAGATGGTATTCACTATACCTCTCTGTGGCCGACTGGTTAGTGTGTCACTGTAGTCCTGATTCCTCGTCCGTCGCTGGTTCGACCCCACGGGACGGTGGACTTATTATCAACTAAAAATTCCCCTTCGCAACATATATGAAAATATATTACTTCCGAGGTAGAGTGAATTGGATATTAAAGGACGTTTGTAGCTTTCTGATTATATATATATATATATATATATATATATATATATATATATATATATATATATATATATATATATATATATATATATATATATATATATATATATATATATATATATATGAGAGAGAAGTACAGACGGAGTTATCAACGCTTTTATTACCACAATAATTTTCTTACACTAAATTTCATTACCATCTCCGCCATTTCGACTCTGATTTTAGTTTCACGTTAAAAGAAAATATCGCATTTCAGCGCGATCCCATTTCCTCCATTGAACTTCATTCGTCCATCCCCATAACTCTTTTCTCCTTAATGACAAATCTGACCACTATTTTTTCGCCACTTCTGCGAGATTCTTTCGCTGACTATTAGTCTTCATGATGGTCTTCATTTTCAGAGTCGGTGACTATCACACAAAACATGACAAGGGCGCTTCTCATCTCTTCTATGGTTTGGTTGTTGATAGAATTAATAGAACGCTTGTCGTTGAACGTTTCTCTTATCCATGCTGCTTCTTTTTCCTCAGTTTCGTGTTCAGTGTTATACCCAAGAGACAATTCAGTCTTCCTAATTATCATATTAAATCAAAAGACTATACACATCCCCTTATAAACCCCACGAATTCATACAGTCACTGATTGAGGCACTGAATCCCTATCCATAAAGACTGCCGCACTACCTGCATCCGTGTTAAGCCCACATAAATTCGTAAAGGATCAGTCTTCGTATTTTTGAATGGTGAAAGATCTCTGGAAGTTGGGTTTTCCTTTCTGCCATTGCTGCCAAAAGGATAAACATATTAACGAAACATGCTAAGCTCCCATCAAAAGCATCTTCATCACCGTTGTTGTTCCTTGGATTATAAACTATGGTGCCTGTTTCCTTTAGTTGTCTTTGTTGTTATCAAAAACATATTTTTTATTTCCTTACCTGCGCCTATTACAATCTTTCCTTATACATGCATACCCGTGTATACAGATACAAATATATGTATGATATATATACATAGATGTTTGTATATATATACATATATATGTATGCATATATACACATATATATGAGTGTATGTATGTATGCATAAGGAAAGAATGTAATAGCTGGACAAAAGGAAATAAGCAGATATGAATCTAGTAACAACAAAGACAGCCAAAGGAAACAGATAATACACACACAAAGAAATACATACACATACGCACACACACACACACACACATATATATATATATATATATATATATATATATATATATATATATATGTATATATATATATATATATATATATATATATATATATATATATATATATATATATATATATATATATATATACATATATATATATATATATATATATATATATATATATATATATATATATATATATATATATATATATATATATATATATATATATATATATATATATATATATATATATATATATATATATATCAGAGGTTGTTGTCTAGATTTGAAGAAGGTGATCACACTATTGATAATACAGAATGTAACATTTTATAATACCATTATTAAACCTCAAAATTATATTTCTTTACAAAGAAAGATCAATACAGACTTTACTGATCGAATGCAATTCAGTAATGGGAGAGAGATGTTTTCCCTTTAATATCATCAAGCACCTCAGAAACTCTCCCTTCCAACCTTGGGGCAGTCTTTAATCAAATGTCACAACAATCTTACGACCAACCCTTTAAACAAACTTATTACAGCACTAAAAGTCATTTTAATCCTTAACGTCTCTCTTCTCGGCCCTAAGATACAGTCTCTTCAGCAAGAAAATCTAGTAAATCAGCCTATTTTCCAACTCTCAAAACATTCTCTTCCAACCCTGTCATATTCTATCTTTTAACCACTAGAAAATTCTCTCTTCCAACATGTAAAACGATCATTCTTTCAATTCCTAAAAGAATCTCGCTTCCATTCTTTAAATCAGTCTTTCCATTAAGCCATAAAACAGCCTCTCACAGTCTCTGAAAGTCCCCTTTACAAAACAAGCAATAAAACAGTCTTTCCTCCAACCCTTGAAACGATCTCTATTAACCCAGAATACAGTTTATCTTACAGCCCCTATAACAAAATCTTTTATAGATAACAGTATTTTATAACCCTTAAAATACCCTCTCTACATCCTTATAGCGATCGCTTTTACAACTAATAATAATCTCTCTTTCAACTTTAAAAGCAGTCTCTGCATTAATCTTTAAAATCGACTATTCTCGAACTCCCAAAATAGTCTTTATTTTCCTAACCCTGTAACAATCCCTTTTACAGTCAGTAAACCAGTCTCCCTTCCAACCCTTAAAAGCATCTCTTCGTTAACTTGGAAAACATTCTCTTTCATAAGCCCTAACCAGCTCTTTTCAAACTCTGTAAGAATCTATTTTGGAGAAACAAACCTTCGTCCTACTATTAAAACAGAAGTCCCTTCCTTCCCCTAAGAAAAGTCAGATTGGTAATCCCACTTTCGACGGGATCACTTCCGTCTTTTGTGAGCATCTTTATGGCTTTAGCCTCGTGGTTAAACGGAGGTCACTTAAGGGTCTCTCTTTTAATCGTGTTCTCCATGTGCAAATTAAATAAAGAATTAGCTACAGACTCTAAAAAAACACTTAGTATCCACTCAAAGTCATTACACTAATGACTATATCCACGTTAAGGCAAAACCAGAAAACGTCTTCTGATAATCTCCATGACTTTAAGCCATCCTTTATTCCTGTTAACCTGTAATTTCAAATCTTTCGTTACGATAAGAATACAAAAATGTAATAAAGAAACCCGCAAAGGGAAATATATTTCAGCTGAATTTAACTACAAGGGTAGGCTGCTTCTAAGTGTACCTGCAATACCTGTGGAACAATTCAGATTTACCCCACCATTTACATACGCACTGGCATCATTACCATAATGACCGACGCCGTCTAACAGTGAAAGCAATCAAGGTATCTCATTTAGCCTTCACTTGACCGACGGCTTTTGTTTTGCCTCTAACGCGTTGGATTGAAAAGGGGGGAAAGAAGAAAGAACGTCTAATAGTTATTTCATAAGGAAAAAGTAAAAGTGCCAACAAGTTCATTTGCTGGGAGTCAGACCACAGGATGATGATACTCCGAACTGGGGGGAAAAAATCATTTACAGCAAAATAAGAAGGGATTTGCTTCTTTGTGTGACATTTTACCTAAGGCAAGTGGTTTCCTTCCTGAAGGAAATTCAGTGTACGTTTCGGGAAGACTTTTCATATGCTGCGTAGTCCGGATAATTAGATGAAAATAAGTCGGCCTCAACTGGCACTAGTAAAGGAAGCGCTAAGTTACAATAAACCTTTACAGACAACTTAAATATAAGAGGAAATGGTGGCAACTGCACTGTAAAAATTGTCTTGAATTCTGCCCTACAGAAAAAACCTACTTTCTTTTGTTTGTTTTAAAGGCATTTATATCAATACGACATATTTAAATACTTTAGCAAAGTAGTATTCAGATGTAATACTCACTTGACTAAAGATTTCATGTCTAAAGACTGTTGCTAAAGTAATCTTCAGATGTAATACTCATTTGACTAAAGATTAAATGTGTAAGGACTGTCGCTAAATTAACCATTTGATGAAATTGTTGTTTGACTAATGCATCGAACATAGCGGGGATTCTTTTGAGTTTTAGTTACGATAATATAAAAAAAAAATTAAATAAATTTTGCATTATTTTAAATAAATTTTGCATTATTTTCTTATCAAGAAATGTTTAAACTATTTTCGGTACTTTGTAACCATATGCGTTAATGCTGTTGTCTTCCAATTAATATAGCAAACAATTCCAAAGGTAGAAAAAAAAAGCCGGTTTATGAAAAAGTAATTCTTGGTCCAGTGCTTTATAATAATAATATTAGCGAGTATGATGACGTTGATGTCTTTTCCATAAGTGGATAATCGAATATGACGATTAACAGGTTTTAGCTAAAAGCTAAAGAAAAATGTTAATTGAAAACATAATATGAAATCTGTATTAAAAAGCTTGCAAAATCTCACGAATCCGGAGTTAATTAATCATAACACGTCGTCTTTTGCATTTTAACCGAAACTTACAGAAACTTCTTTCCTAGAAAATGACATTATGAGTCAGAAAATATGAATACGAGAGAGAGAGAGAGAGAGAGAGAGAGAGAGAGAGAGAGAGAGAGAGAGAGAGAGAGAGAGAGAGAGAGAGAAATAATTAGTATTATCTGTATGAAATTTAAACCTGATTTTTGTTTTGAATTCCAAGAAGACAAAATGGTTTCAGAACGGCAATCGTCTAAAATAATGCTGCTGACTGAGAGTGTTTACAACGATTCAGCGTTATATCGAATACAGTAGTCTGTCAAAAAATATTAAGGAATCTACATCAAATATCTGCAAGTTCATTCATACATTTTCCATACATTTCGCCCTACACCAGCGTGCCTGTATTTGTTCATCTTTATTTTCCTCTTTATTTTCATATTTTACCAACTCCTCTCAGTTCATGACCCCTTCCTAAATCCCTGCCACGAAATCCTTATCATTTTCAGCACGCTCGGGGAACTGCTGCTGCCGAGTCTCCATTAACCTTAATACGAGTATTTCCCTAAGCCTGACTCACTCCAAATTATATACACCAAGATTTATCTTTTTTTTATTTATTTATCGTAACGTTGTTTTCTTCTTACGAACACCTTGTCATTCACTTAAAAAACGGAAAATTATATCCGCAAGTAATAAGAATTCACATATTTCCAAATATATACCTAGATATTTTCTTTCTGAATTGGTGTTTTATTTTCTTATTAATTTTATACATACACATACACACACACACACACACACACACACACACACATATATATATATATATATATATATATATATATATATATATATATATATATATATATATATAATATATGTTTAGTTTTGCATATGTTTTCATAATCCCGTTTAAAAAAAATATTCACACTAAAATAATCATTCCCAATCTCCTCGTGCTTTAAAAATAGGTGAATATTCATCGCACTGCAGGAATATCCTGAGATTAATAACGTGAGCCCCTAATCCCGAGGGCGGGAAGAACCTAAATGAGTTCTGTCAAGGAAGAATAATTAATTCTGGAGAAACAATTCTGTTTGGAGTAATCTGGGAGTTCTGGTTATCAAATGCCCACAGAGATGGGGTGGTAGGGACTCTTCCTCCTAGAGACTAATGCCACCGGCCCATTCCCCACCCCCACCACTCTGCCTCCCATCCTCTCTTACTAATGGTTAATTTCTAGGGGTCACTAACAGCTTGGCTCACATAATAACCATGCATGGAGATGCAGCGAGGAAGAAATTGCTTTTAATGACATATCGAAAAAGATGCTTTTGTTAGCTTTCCTAAAGCTGGCAAAGTTATTAAATTTTATGGATCTGAGGAAGATAAGGTAAAAAGGAACCTCCAGTCCTCATAGTGATCTCTGCTGTTAGCTTTATATGTTAATTATGTTCATCTCTTCACTTGACCCTGTTAATTTAATTTCGACAATGTGAGGAGCTGATGGATACTTGGGCAAAAGGTCACGAAAGATAACAGAATTTGCATGGAAAACAGATCAGATAGATCCAAATCAAAAGCCAGAGACTCAAAACGGGGACTAATAGAAGCCTACACGTAAAATGTAAACACTGAATATAAGCTTTAAATAAATGTTAATGAAGGCGTGAATCCCATACTATGCCGCATCGTTTCACTACTGTAAATAAGCATTTCAGGAAAAATAATGGAATGTCTCTACGCAGTATGTCTGCGAATATTGGAAGTAGAAGAGTATTTTTCATTGGTTATTGAAAAATGTACCCTAATATATATTAAAAGATAACGTAAATGGGCCTTGTAGTAAACTACACTAACATATTTGAAAACACAGTTAGTCAAGGATGAAATATACCAAGTTATGCGCTGTGACACTTGTGGAAGGTCACCTGTAACTAAATATGAACATGCCAATGTAAATTTCAGGTAAGGCAAAACTTGAGGAAAATTTATATTTTTGCCATCCGTTTCCCCCATTCTCCAATATACAAACTGAACTAATATGATTCTCTCTTTCCACCGGACTTCTCGTTATCGCTGTCCACGTTCGAGAGACAAGAATTATTGACGATGATGTATTCTCATCGGCCAGCTCACAGACATTTACGAGACCCCGTCCTGTTAAGTGCTAATGGTTATTATGACATGGAATGATAGATGGGAATCCCAACAACTGTCATTGTCTCAAAAATTGTACGTTCCAACCAAAAACTAAAAATGGAAGTTGTATGGAATCTATTTTTACCCACTGACATTGTAAATTAAATCACAGCATCTTTCATAACGGTTGATATTTGAGTGATCGATCGGTGACAAATAAAGAACGTATTGTTTACAACCGAAAGAGCAGCTTGTGCAAATTAAATTCTGATTCACACAGCCAGTCTTTACGGAGGTCCATTGCCGTCCACCCTAGATTCCCAATTTATGTCCCACATTTCTCTGCAATAACTTTTCTGGATTTTTTCTATTCATAAATGTCTGTTTGTGCCCTTCCCTCCGGGATAAAATAGAGAGAAGAAGGAGTCAGTGACTGAAATTAGTAATTATTTTCACAATTACCCCTTCTATCCATCTATCACTAGGTACAGTGTAGGATGAATTCAGCTCTTAATCGAAACTTGACGTGTCCATGTTCTGCTCTCGAGTCAAACTGCTTTATGGTGCTGTTACATGGGATCCTTAATGACCTATTAAGAGTAATTGTCGACGAGGTAACTTCGTTAACTGTTGCATGTAATGCGATTGACTCGAGACTTCTTGAGAGTCTACCTCTTGCCCGGGTGTTTTTACTGCAAACTCTCTCTCTCAATACCCCTCCTTCACTGACAAAGGGAGATTTATGTTTCATTTTCATGTAGAAAAAAGCGTTAATAAATGATATGTAATCTAAACTTTTGTCGAAAAAATTATGCAGGTAAATAGCTCTGCTTCATTCAAGTATATCATAACATTTAGAGAATAATGTTTTTATTTTTTTAAATAACTTTATCACTCCGTGATGGATAGACTTAGAATGAAAATAGTTCTCACCAAAAATAATATTTCTGTCGTGAAATTCATATGTTCCTTCTCCACTTTGAGGAACAGACTTTCTCATTCATCATTTTTAACTCTTGATTAATCCTTCATTCAAAAGCCATTAACCATATAAGGTAATTTAATCACCCTTCGTTATGACATTTCTTTTGAAGGAAGCCCTTTTAATTAAAGTAAAAAAAAATTGGGGTATTCAGTTATATAAATTTCCATATGTAGCTCTTCAGTTTTTTTTACAGTATTGCTATATATATATATATATATATATATATATATATATATATATATATATATATATATATATATATATATATGTGTGTGTGTGTGTGTGTGTGTGTATAGATGTGTATATATATATATATATATATATATATATATATATATATATATATATACATACATATAATTTTTCTTTCCATCACTGTTTCCTACATGACAATCACAGAATTTGTAGGATAGCATTACCCTAAAATTCGAGGCACTTAATCTCCTACATTCTCCGCCAATGATTAAACCTTAAACCTTCATCTGAACACATCAAGTTCAAGTGTAATTTCAGCATTCTCTCTCTCTCCTCTCTCTCTCTCTCTCTCTCTCTCTCTCTCTCTCTCTGTGTCTTCCGTTATCATCGTTCTGTTAGAATTCCCAACCCAGGGCCCAACTCATCATCAATCATGTTGAGCCGAAGATGCATCAATAAAGTTCGTTCGTGACTCCATCTCCACTGGAAACGTGACATGAGTTCCTATGAAAAGAATCATCATGGCGGACAGTTTGCATTTACGGTTGCACCATTTGATTCTCAGGATGTGAGTTGATTTACAACATCCTCATCATGTTATCTACTTGTCACTGCAATGAAGAAGAGCTAAGAGCGGTATTGACAATTATGTTTACGGTTCTTTTCAGTCGTACAAAAACTGCCTTTTTTTTTAAACACGTTAATACTTCTTATACAATTAACACGGACTCTAGTCATGCCCCTTTCCTATTCTGGGATAACGCTTTCATGAAAACGACCTGTTTAACTGTAAATTAAGTTGTTTTTACGATAAAAATTATGAATATTGTCCTTGAAAAAATAATAATTCGCAATTCTCCTAGGTGAGTTCTGTCGTAATGGATTCAATAATGCTTCATAATTTCATTTCATCTTCTCGAGAATGACACTGATTTACCTCTAGTAACTTAGAAGGTCGCTTCTCATATACAACTACATTAGCGGCTAACCTTAAATAAAGATTTCCATACGAAAAAGCCAGTCGGACAAGAAGACCATTTTCTCTCGCCGTGTCTCTCTTCGACGCTCTCTCAGAATAAAATGTGTTCTGAATATGCCTGTTGCCCCCTTTTAGTTTGTTAATCTAAACCCCTTCGCCAGTTTGAGACGGGCTCTTTCCTTTTTATGCGTCAGTTTAAGTAAAGAGAAGCCAGTTTACTTTAAAAGATAATAGAAAAGCGTTTACGAAAACAACGAAAATAAACAGATTAACAAATTTCAAGATTGCCTCCCACAAGACCAACTAATCTGCATCTCAATCTTCAACTGTCAGAGATTTCATGGATAGGGAAGGACACTCACCCTTAATTCATTACTGCCTGTTAACTGATCATTCACCATAACGCCTTTGTTTCGGTGGGTTTGGCTGATAAACACTAGACAATCACAGGACATATGATATCTACAAGATCAATGAAATTCACTAATAATTATAATAGTCTTAGTTCAGGAAAATGATTAACATGATGGAAGCCAAAATAGAAGCCATGCATATGAAGATCATTTCCAGTCATGAGCAGCATTAAACCCCTCGGGAGCACGAAAATCTAGCTATTATGAAATTAGGCTCTGCACGGAACGGCCTGTTGTAACCACTGGTTTAAAGTTTGTGGTCACGAGATAAGATTTTTTGCTGAAGGGATAATAATTGTATTTTCGGAACTTGAGCCGAATTTTACCAATCTAATATCCACAATTACCCATAATTTAGGTTGGTTTTAGGTCTCTGGCAGGGAAATCTCACATAAGGAAATTCTAATAAAGAAATCACCTCATAAAATCGAAGAATTGAACTGTCTGCCATGGGGAAACCAGAGGATGATTGGTGTGGACCTGCGGTGTCTTTCAAAACAAAAACAAAAATAAAAATAAAATAAAAAAATAAAAGGGAGAAAAGAACATTTCAAAGTTAAGAGCTGTTCATTACAGGTTACCCCACAAAAGACATGTCACTAGATAGTAGGTCATGGCCGAGATATAGGATAACATCAACATCCATTAAATGTTATAATAAAGAATCCTGTCAAGCCAACAACGGCATCAGCTGTGACAATTTCTGCTAGTAATGGTGATCTTTAAATGCTGTGATTGCACCAGGCTCTGGAATTCTCTTCCTGCTTTTGTTTTCCTGACTCTTATAACCTGACTTTCTCGCTTTTCCTACTTTCTTGCTGAGTTATGGCCTGTGCTACAAAAAGATACTAAACTGCCAAGACCATTAGCACATTGTAAATGAAAATTCGATGGTGTTTAGACTAAACGCAGTAAGCTAAATCTTTAAAGCAATTGTCATGATTTAAAGGGAAGGTAGTTCACGGCAGACTAATTCTACTTGAGATAATCACTATTATATTATTGACTGTTACACTTCAGATGTGGACAGCTAAATGAAAAGAAAAACTAAATGCAAATATATCTCTTGACAGTGTTTACCTGTGAATCGAGTCATTCCTTCAGATTTCGCTTTTACTGTTTAGTGTGTAGAACGGAGTGAAGTTTCAATTTTTATTCGATGTTCATCACTCAAGAACCAGCCGTCAGAGAGCAGGACGTCTTACTGATCTCAGTGGAAATACTTTATTATATTATGTATATGATTTTATCCTTTGATGACCACCGCCAATAAAAAGCCTTTCTTTAGAAACTGACCTACAATACGGAGAAGCATCCAATGATATTCAGAATATTTCTTTTCTTGAATGAATTTTAAACGAATTGAGCCTATCAAAAGTGGCAGACTGAAATTATTCATTAGATGATGAGGAATTATTTCAGACTGAACGCTTAAGAGGAACCTGAAATATCAGAAGAAAACTTGTTTCTTTAGTTTCTTCCATTCTGTTTTCGTCGTCTTCATTGACCACTGAGAAAACCATTATCCTATTGACGCTTGTGTTTAATTAATCTACAATTTTTGTATTATTGATCGATACACCAAGGGTGTACCAGAAGATACCACAGACAAGGCTAACAAGTCTAAGGGCTTCATTATCGAACCCTGACAACCTACGAGCCAACAATACATCCGATGTCTGGCAGCAGGTTGGCAAGTTGTCAGGCCATGCTAACAAAACCCTCACACCTATCTTAATATCGCTGTACTTCATTATGAATTCCCGTCTAAGCAGTTAACTGGTCTCCTTTTTCATCCTACCTTCACCTCCTCAGCCATTCCCTTTTCCCTTACAATATTTTTATTTTCACCTGCGTGAATAATTAGGTAAATGATAATTAAGGAAGCTTACTTATTTTCCACATAATCGACGAAAATAATCCGATTAAAAAATCAAGTAAAAAAGTTTCCGTTCACATTGCTGACATACTGATCAGCAGTGGCCATCAGAACCCATTTATGCAGTCTGCCATTGTTTCATTTCACGGAGGGGAACTATTCCCTCTTTTTATTTATTTATTATCATTTTCTTTATTATATTGTATTTTGTCTACTTTATATCATGTGTATTGATTAACATTTACCAACCTGGAAATAAACCTATCTTTTATTAGTATCAAAGCTACTTCAAAATAACTTGTAACTCAATGCACTCTATATATCATAGTCAGCCCTTATAATAATAAAGTTCACTGCATACGAATTCTTCCTGACGTTCACGAAAGCTACAGTTTACTTTAATGGGCTCATTCAGCACGAAAGGTACAGTTTACTTTACTGGGCTCATTCAGAAAGTCTTGGCGTTGAGTGTTTTGTGTACCGCTTAAGTCACGGAAAATTTGTGTCGTTTACATTTGACATTTTCATATATGTATATATATATATACATATAATACACACACACACACACACACACACACACACACACACACACATATATATATATATATATATATATATATATATATATATATATATATATATATATCGAGAAAAAGTAATGGAAACTATGACGGTATCACAGGATTTTCTGAAGTTCTCATAATACAACATGTCTTTAATAATTCAAGACTGACATGACTTCATCCATCCCCTTGCCTAACTTTCTCATAATTCATTCCCTACAGAAATTCTACATCGTAAATGGAAATAGGTGAAATGCTTATTTGAATTATCATAATATTTGTAATCATCACACACTTTCCTGTATAAACATTATATGGAACATCTAAATTTCTCCACTAAAGATAACAGAGCCTCTTCCGCCCCAAAAAAAATCACTTTTGCATCCAAATAATGCCAGCATCACATTCCTCTCAATAAATGTTACTACACTCTCATATCTGAAGCAGTTTACCTAACAGCCCGTCGAAGTACAAGATGAGATGGCTCTGCCATCAAAACAGTAAAAAGAAGCAAAAAAGTAAAAAGAGAAAAAAATTTCAGAACAGAACAATCAGCGCAGGGAATGTACACTACCACAAGATTTATCCGCGATGACATCCCGCTTTTGTTAAGATAGCCTTCGCGAACGCGTGGAAGCTCTCTCTGCCACTTGAACACAATGGCTCCCATCATTCCACCTCATTTCCCAATCTCTCCTCAAACTTTCGTCCACTGGATTTCAATGGATATTTCGCTCTAAGCACCAAGACCAGCAGCCGTCGTCAAACTATTCTTATGGAAGGTGATGTATGAGATGTAATTCACCAACATAGAGCATGGCAAGAGGGTATCCCTGTCACTGCTTTAATTATTTTATTATGAACATTCTCTATATATACCATAGAACTCTTTTGACAAATATGCATGTTCAACTAGTTCTTAATTGCTGAGTACCGCCGAACTGTCATGTATAACAACATTTTGCTTGTAGATGAGAATTAACATTCTCTTATTCTCTATCGTTTTGAAACTTCTTCCTAATTTTCTAACTTTTTTATCTTTATTATTCACTTTGATGAAAATTTCGGCTTGACTTTAGATATGGAGTTTAGAGCTTTGTGGCGGCAAACACGAAAAAGAAAAATTGACAAGAAAGAGCTCTGCACAGAATCAAGATAGAGCTGCAGGAAAGAATACGGTAAAAACACTGTAAGATTCTTGAGAGCTTTGAATCTTTAATACGAAGTCAAGTCTTTGTTACTATGCCATTTATGAAAGATACGCAGATTTTAAATCCGCCATTTATCGCAGTTATAGGTACTTACAATCTTAAAGACACGGTGAATCCTAATAATGATCCTCGGTCCTAATCTCTGCAAAACAGGAAGGCAGATGTTCACGGAAAAGTGCGGCGTCTATAAACAACATTCATAAAAGTGGTGTACGTGAAAGGCCTTTTCAGGAATGACAAGCCTTCAAGTTTGTTTGGGAGTGTAGAGACTGATTAGTTGGAAAATGAGTTTGCATCACAATGCTGCTTTATATGCGCCGAGCGTTTTCATGTCTTGGACCGAACTTGAATGTTGCAGGAAAAATGAGATACAATTGCATATTTGGGGCCAGGCGTCTGTGATATAAAATCCATAATTACCCTTAACTGACGAGGATTTCATGGCTCAATTGGTCTTGCTAATAATAATACTTATTACACTGCAGTGATTTCTGAAAACTGTTTGCGATTGTCGACCCCATTATTTCATGTAATAGCGGAAGGGATGGCTTTATCTGGTTGTACTCTTGGTGACTTCAGGTAGGAAGCTTAGGCTTTGATACTCGGAACTTCAGGTGTAGATTATCGAGAAAAACATAACTCCACATATTTGCTAAACAAACATCAAACTCTAGAATCCTTGGACAAAATGGCCGTCCACGAATAGTTTTTAATTCTATATCAATATGCAGCCAGAACGATATTCTTAAAGGATGGTGGAATAAATTATTTGTCAAATAAAGTACTGAAATTGTAAGAATCTAATACCAAAGAATTATTATTCAGCCAGACAGACAGAAACAAAGAATTGGGTGACAAAGTCCAGAATATAAAATATTAAGTAAATCCACAAGCACAAACGACTCCCATAGAAACCCTCCCAAGAAAACCTTCACAAGGGAAGTCACAAGGTTATTCAACGGACATTAATTAACAAGCCTCTGACCCAGACGCTAACGAAAGAGCCCCACGGGACGGAAAACTTTTGGTGAGTAGCAGGGGACAGAAGAAGTAGCCAAATCGCGTATGGGTATAAATACCCATATTATGTATACCTCAGTGAATGCTTTGTCAGTATAGTCGATGGCTGGTTTACATGGTTATCATCATAGAGCTGAGGCACAGGAATGTAACTAGAACTCCGAATTGTAATGGCAAAACAAATCAAAATCATAATAATATAAGATAACAATCACAACAGTGGGTGCTTACGTTGCCACAATAAATGCACTTTGAGGTACAGAACGCATCCATTACATCCCGACTGTTGTCTCATTATTTTGACACCGTTGTTAAAAAAAGTTAAGTATACCATAGTTTAACCAGATCACTGACCTGATTAACAGCTCTCCTAGGGCTGGCCCGAAGGGTTAGACTTATTTTACGTGGCTAAGAACCAATTGGTTACCTAGCAACGGGACCTACAGCTTATTGTGGAATCCGAACCACATTATACCGAGAAATGAATTTCTATCACCAGAAATACTAATTCTTCATTGGCTGGCCGGAGACTCGAACTCGGGCCTAGCAGTGCTAGCCGATAAATCTACCGACTCATCCAACGAGGAACTGTCGACACCGATGTAAAACGCTCGTTTCCACCCTTGAGTTAAACTCGTTGATTTTATCTTGTCAGTTTAGTAGGAGCATGCTGAACATGTACAAATCTATGAAACAATTTCCCACAATTTTTACCAAAATTTCTTTCAATTTATAATCATCCTACGATGCGGGACATTTGCAGGGCTCTACAATAAACTGTAAGCAATCCATATTAGAGTAGTTGACGCAAAAGAGATATTGTGACAGTACACTTGCGCTCCTCACTAAGTAACTGGAGATTGTTTATAAACTTGGCTAACCAGAGCCTACAATTATGATTAATTGTCAATAAACTGGGACTACTGGCGCCATCAAGTATACAGAATATCATCTTGAAATAAACATAGTAGGTCCAACGTATATTAATATTTTTAGGTAGAAATCTTTCTTAGAGACCTAGTTATAAAAACAAATGATCAGTGAATATACACATCAAAAACAATTTGCTATACAGCACCGGTAAGTACAAAAACATCAGTCACAAATTCTCTTACAATTAGCATCCATGATACCGATATATAAAAAAAAGAATTTATATAATATAATACGATGTAACACATCCTTGGAGTTCTCTGTATTTTAAAAAGGAGACCTAGCTCTGCCATGTAGCTTGTCTGCAAGACTGATATTTTCATTTTTATTGCGACAGGGAAAGCATTTATTGCTTCCTACCATTCATCGGTTTTATGAAAACGAATTAGCAGAGGAAGTCCTGAGAGAGAGAGAGAGAGAGAGAGAGAGAGAGAGAGAGAGAGAGAGAGAGAGAGAGAGAGAGAGAGAGAGAGAGAGAGTATTTTCAGGGCTTCCACAAAAGTATTCTTGTTAAGCGCCTCTTGATAAGGCCCACAAAGAAAACTCGAAGGTTTATGGGCCTCAAACTTTGGATATATATCACAGATGACCAGAGTTTTTACGGCAGGAGGAAAGTTTCAAAGTTTGGGGGACCTCTTGCAAGATTGGGTGATATACAGGGAACAAGGCTTGCATTCACTTTGCTAGTTTACCCTCGCAAATACTCCAGTATCCATTATTTTTTTATTATGTCCGTTTGTTAATTAGCATCCAGAGGATTGAATGATTAGCGTTTTACGGATTGTTTTTTATTATTGATAGCTATAATATTGAGTCTATTTTTCCATTTCTAATTTTTCATTTTTATTGCTGAATTTCTTCTTTTTTTTGAAGCAAATGAATAATGAAGAATTGGACTTTTCTGATGGAAAATTTACAATCCAAAATCCTTCTAATGAAAAATGATTCAAGAATACTTAGGTAACTGCACAAACATAAGTATAACTCTTCCTACACTGTTTTTTTCATTTACCAATGTTTAGTATTTCTGCTATCTATACCTATCATTTTGCTTCTTGAATAATTGAATAATTATGAATTATACCCATATATCTTTTAACAAGAATGTAACTTAATATAATGAAAATGCTATAAGAAAGAAGTGATCATTTATTACACAAAATATATATGTATATAACTCATTTAACTAGCGAAAATAGAAAATTATTCGACAATTTTTTTAAATATGGAAATGAGTCTTCATGAAATGAGGATTCACGAGACATTCTGTATATTGTGAGCAGAAAGAAAAATAAAATAGGATATGCAATAAGGAATGGTGTCAACATTTTTTCTTGTCCATACCTCTGTTTTTCTGGTGACATGTTCTCAAGATTCATTTGATATCAGCTACATTATATATTTAATATAAAATGTCTGAATTACAAAAAAAAGCTATTTCACAGAGATGGATTCGTTGAGAGATTTTATCTGGTCGGTATCAAAATTGTTGCAACAACACGATTGAATATGTGTTCGTATCAAAGGTACTTCCATATATGAAAAGACTCAAGGAAGCTTAGTCTTTTCAATAAGATGATACACTAAAAACAGAAAGAATGCTGATTACTCTCACATATACCAAAAATTTCAAAATTAAATAACATTTTTGTAAAATTTCAGCAACGAACACGATGAACTTCCCCGTGTGACATACAATATCTAAAGCGATGGGAAGAAAACAAGTGGTTTTATATATATATATATATATATATATATATATATATATATATATATATATATATATATATATATATATATATATATATATATATATATATATATATATATATATATATACCTGTGCGTGTATGAACGTATGTCTGTATATGGCTTACTTTCAGTTCCTTTGCGACGTATCCTATTTTGGACAAGAAATTCAAAGCTAATGATGACGGCAAGGACTAACGGATACTTTCCAATACCATTCAACATTAAGAACTTGATGAAAATATCATTTAGAGGATAAGCACCTTTAAGAGCAATGGTTAACTGGACAAGCAACCTAATGTCCTTTTCTAGCCCAGGCCCGAAAAAAGGGTCGCTGGAAACGTGGAATTTACCAAAAAAAAAAAAAAAAAAAAAAGAAAAAAAAGTGGTGGATCTGTCTTTTTCAAAAGAAGAAAATAGTATGTATAAAGACAGGTTAAACCAGATTTGCTCGTATTCACATTTCATTTTAAACTATATATATATATATATATATATATATATATATATATATATATATATATATATATATATATATATATATATATATATATATGCACTAGTGATTTTTTTATATTCAACTTTCACTTATAGTATATGTAGTATACGTAAAAGCGGTTCACTATGAAGTGTACATAGTCATTAGTTGAATTTTATCTAAAAATTCGTGCATGAAAAACTGTAACCATAACTATTACCGAAAATTGTCCGTGTTATCTCTGAAATGCCACTGTAGTTTGGAACGTAAGAAGAAAGTGGAACGAAGGCCGCAAAATAATAACCTCGCTGCACTGTTTTGCACAGGGACATCAGAAGAAATGACGTTGTTTTGATGCAGGATGTCACAGACGCATGGGCAATAACGGCACAACCAATGAACATTTTGCTTCGAAACTGTCCTGGGACAGAAACTCATAACTCTTCTGTCCGATAAACAGCAGCACGCGACTGGGAATTCATTCTGGCTTTACGAAATGACATAAGTTTGGCTATTGTCACTCTGAATCAATTACCATCGCAAATAGACTCTATTTTTATTCTGAAAATATCTAAGTAAAAACCCCATAGTCAACAGCAATAATTACCATGATTCCTCATTTATTCTACAGCAACTTATCCATGACGTACCATTGGTCTGTCTACTATTACCAATTTGCAAACGGGACAATTTATATAAAATTTAAGGAAAATCTAGACAAATTAAAACCCAGTAGAAAAGAAATTCTGGAGAGAACTTAGTTACGGTTGAATTTTGATCGGGGAGTAACGTTTTAATGGGATCTAAGCGCAAACTTCAACTCCCCAAGGCCATGTCCAGCCTTTTCAACGGTGAAATAACAAATGCGTGGGGAAAAATGGTGCTTTCAGAACTGCAGAACCAAAGTAAAGCTCAGTTGACAGCTAACAATTCCTAAATACTTGAAATATCTGCAAATTTTAGTACATAAGCACACACACACACACACACACACACATATCTTCTTCTTCTCTTCTTCGTTTTAACGTGCTTTTATACCCATATATATATATATATATATATATATATATATATATTATTGCTGAAAACGCAAGTCTGAGTTTTTGCATTTCGTTTATTTCTGATGGAAGGAAATAAATTTTGAACTTACTCTGGTCAGTCCAAATCACCCAGCTTAAATATTTGGCTACCACCTAAATTGCCTGGAGTGAAAGGCTACATATACAGTACACGCCATTTTGCCCGTTAACACTATAAATTGGAAAGATGTCACAATAAAAAAGGAAGTGAATAAAAAACTTTAAAACTGCGAAACAAAGACCATCTTTACAACTTTAAGAAAATGATTTCGTTGGATTTTCAAGTGCAATATTCAAGTACATGAAAATCTAACACTTTTTTATGCTATTCATGAAGAAAACATGGACAAGGAAAAAAGAATCAAATGGTGTGGGGATTTATCATAAACAAGGAAACCAAAAGCAGGAAAACTATCCCGCAGTTTGGCAGTGCAGGGAGAGAAACAGTCTCTGAACCGTATAATCCTAAGAGACAAGAAAAACAGGAACGAAAATTTGTATATTTCACTTACTCATAAGGAAAGACAATTAGAATAGTTCCGATATAAGTTAGAAGCTGAAAAAATATAGACTGAGTGGCTACCATTTGCGTATTAATTAAAGGAAAATATTTTCTTTAAAAGGACAAACTAACTATAACGTTTCAGAATGTGCCAGGCAGTCACCTGCCTTTCCAGATTTCCCAGAGCCTCTCTCAGTTAAAGTGTGAGACAGAAAAATTTCCAACCAGTCTTCACAACCTTGCACAACTCAGGAAAAAAAAAGTTAAGTATATCTTAGTTTAACCAGACCACTGAGCTGATTAACAGCTCTCCTAGGGCTGGCCTGAAGGATTAGATTTATTTTTACGTGGCTAAGAACCAATTGGTTACCTAGCAAACGGGACCTGCAGCTTATTGTGGCATCCGAACCACATTATAGCGAGAAATGAATTTCTATCACCAGAAACAAATTCCTCTTGTTCTTCACTGGCCGGTCGGAGATTCGAACTCGCGACCAACAGAGTGGTAGCTGAGAACGGAACCCGCTCACCCAGCGAGGAACTGCACAACTCAGGAACCACAGACACCAAGACTGGTTGGTATCAATCAACATTTGCAACAGATCCTGCCATTTGAGCAGTAAAAAATAAAAGAAATCTAAAAGTTATCCTTTTCTCCAAACAGAATATAATACCGGGGGGTAATTGTCCTTTGGGGTAATTTTCCATGGGGGCAATTGTCTTGATACCATATTTGACAGAGAACTGACCACTCACGTAAATTAACTTTTCCCATCTGTTCATTAACCTGATGTTCTCCACACGCATATACGACCTACATTAGTTGACTGACAACCTCCTATTTAATGCACTGCTTACAACATAGGCGCTCTGAATTTTCATGAATTGAACCAGGGCTGGTCCGGTTTTTTTTTAACTTTTTAGGGAATCAAACGTAGGTTTCTGTGTTGTCAGCTGAGTGGGCTATCAATTGCAGCACGAGAACCCCAGGGTTTGTGTGTGTGAGAGAGAGAGAGAGAGAGAGAGAGAGAGAGAGAGAGAGAGAGAGAGAGAGAGAGAGATTTGATAATATAGCTTCAAACTTATCTTTCTTAACGTAATTTTTTTTACTAATGAAATATTAATATTTCGATAGGAATTTAAAACGTCCATTTCCCGGTATCCCCGTTCATTATAAATTTGTATTTCGAAAATTGGTAATGAATGAATGAATGAAATAGTTAATTACACATGCTGAATGTTATCGTAGACATTTTTAATCCAAGAGAGACAAGATTCATGCGATAACGAATAAAAAAGTTCTTATTTATAAGGTGAAAATCAAACGGAAGTCTCCAGAAAATCATAGTCCTGTATTTCTAAAGTGACACTTGATGAACTCGATGTATAGTCTGTTAAGATAACTGGAATAGAATATTCTAAAGAGACGTTTATTTCCTTCCAAATTATTGAGAAAAACATCACTCTTACCTTTATTGCCTTCACGGCAAAATTACCTTGAAAAGAGAAGAAACTATTTTTTTTAACTTGAGACTAACGTGCAAAGGTTAATTGAACGTGAAATCACTGAAACTCCAAAACATCAAAATTACAAGCAGATATGGTAGAAATTCTTCTATATATGATACTTCTGAAAATGAAAGAGGGAAGGAGACAGAGTGGGGGAAGGAATTTAAAATTCTGCTGGCTAGCAGAGGTTCCGAAATGGGAAAATTCCTGCATCAAGAATAAATTAGGGAAAGATCATCGAAAAGGGAATGTTGATTACCCTTCCTTCCTGCTAGCAACTGACTCTTTGATCTAAACATTTCAAATTTGGAGTCAAATTCAAGAAAGGTTTTATTACTGAATAATTATTTTTTCTCCGTCTCTCTTAATTATATTCCATTTCCGTTTCTAGGTAAGTTATCCATCTGTAATTGACAGATCGTCTTTCTGCCTTCTCTTTTCCTGGCATTTAATCCTCTGATCGACAAAAATGTTCACATTCTTGAATTAGTTTCTAAGTGAAATTAGAAATATAATGGGAAGGATCTCTCTCTCTCTCTCTCTCTCTCTCTCTCTCTCTCTCTCTCTCTCTCTCTCTCTCTCTCTCTCTCTCTCTTAATTCTATTTCATTCCCATTTTAGGGCAATACCTTGCATTCTCTCTGTAATTAAAAGTTCACTTCCCTTATTCGTCTCTGTGTCATTTCCATTATCCGGGAAAACTGCTTGGGCTTGGAAGGTGAAGCGGGAGTTTTCTTCATATAATTATTATGTGAATTACGTAGAAAATTGAATACAGGATGTCTGAAAGAAGTTGTCAGAGTTTGCTTACAGATAGTATTCTAAATTAAACAACCAACAATGGTAAAGCATAAGGTTGCATTTGCATGGTATGTGGGTCGATCACAGTCTTAGGCTGGACTTTCAACACAGCTCTGAATGGGTACCTCCGTCACCTGGTGCTAAGAAAGAGGCTTTGTCTCTGAAGATTTGCAGAGAACCGGGGGCCTTTACCCTTCTGGTACCACACCCTCTGAGTGGGAAAATGGTTGAAATATACACTATATATCATACATACATACATACGCACATGTACATGCATACACACATATACACAGACACACACACACACAATACAAATATATATATATATATATATATATATATATATATATATATATATATATATATATATATATATATATATATATATATATATATGTTTGTAATTAATTTTACTTACATGTAACTCAGAATAGTAATTTTGCTTCCAAATGTGAGATGGAAAACTCATACTTTTATTTTTTCTTTATTCCATCATACAAACATACATACATACATATATACATAATCATACGTCTTGGGAACTGTCATAGTTCCGAGAACAACTGCAGGAGTTTTGCTCCTTTCTGCCTATCACTTATTTACTCAAGTAAGATAGCTCGTTTCTGGCGGACACTGTCCTCTCGTTGGAACGAGAGTAAAAATAGACCAACATATATTTAATTGCCCGTTTCTCCGTCAGATTTCTTCAAAGAATTGCTATGTAAGTTCAGTTTCGCTTCCGCAGATTATTCGGCCCGTGGTCTGGCTTTTATTCTCACCATTCTGTCTACTTGTTAAAAACGAATCGTCTTTATCAAGTCAAAGAAGTCCTTTCGTAGCTATGTAATCAGACCACGAAAAGGCTAAAACAATCAGGCTTCTTCTTTCTCTATTGGAAAAACAATTCTCTATTTCAAGACAACAACTAATAACACATTCTTCACGGTAAAAAAAAAAGGAAGATTTTCCTTATTAAATGGTCAAACTGTTATAACTTCCAAGGATTAATATAATATTTGGAAGCTTCAACTTAGTCGTATAATATTTGGAAGCTTCAACTTAGTCGGAGTGTAAAGGGAAAGTGAAAAATCCCAACTTCTCCCATAGGTAAGCCAGAACACCTACTCTAAGTTTTTCTAAAATATTATAAAATTATATATATATATATATATATATATATATATATATATATATATATATATATATATATATATATATATATATATACATTTCAATAGAAGAAATTCAAGATTCATCAGAAATATAAAATGACACATTAAAGCGCTAATATTAAAATTTTGCAGCTTTGGATTCAGCGAATGTTGGAAAAATGTTCTTTATGCGCTGATAAAAAAAGGGAAATGTTTCCAAGGTTTGTCACTATTGGAAGCAACGGAAATGCATTTTCTAGTCAGGGAAGACAGTGAAAGCACGATCTGATAGTTTATCTTTTTTTTTATCCCCTATTTTTTTGCAATGAGATGCGTTAATTTATTCGACGGGAGAATTGGTAGAAATAGAAGAATGACAATTACGACACCACACACGAAGCTCTAGCGGAAATGAAAATAAACTAAAAGATTCTAAAAAAGCAAGACATGATAATTTTACAGCCACATACAAAGCTAAATCTGTCATATATATGTATGTGTCTATGTATTTATATATATATATATATATATATATATATATATATATATATATATATATATATATATATATATATATATATATATATATATATATACATATATATATACACAGTATATATACTGCATGTATGTATATATATATATATATATATATATATATATATATATATATATATATATATATATATATATATATATATATATATATATATATATATATATATATATATATATATCTTAATATAAATCTTAATATAAACTTCAGACTCTGTTGGGTACTGAATAAAGAGAAAAATAAAAATAAAGCATCATGCGTAGCTAGTCAAACCGAACTAAGTTTCCAAAAACTCTTCAATATGGGCGAGGAATTATTAGAGAAAAATTCTGAAGGAAATAGTATCAACTGGCATTCCTGGGGGGACTTAGCATTAATACATACAGTGTGATATAAAGTTACTGACTGCCACATTCTGGTTATGTCTATTAGACGTTTTAAGTTCAGTCATACTTCATCACAAATATTATGATGATGATGATAATGATGATGGTTATTCAAGCTCATGCCCCACATGGAAAAAGATCATAGCTGATGAGAAAAAAATAAATTGGACAAGTTAGTGCATAAGTGCAATAGCAAATAATTTAACACTACAATCTTTCCTAAAACGAGGCTAAAATAAAACAGTATTCGAGCAAAAGGAATGCCCAACGTTTGATCTTTGACAGTGTGGTATCCAGGGAGCAAATTCCTGAGATGTGTGCTAGTATTGCACCAGCCCCGTTTTTTTGCCATGCCCCTAGGTTAGGTTAGGTTAGGTTAGGTTAGGTTGTGTTAGGTTAGATTATAAGTAATTCTGAAGTAATTTGGTCATGGGAAACAAAATGAGACTATTTTCAAGAAAATTCTATGGTTAGTTTTGAAGATACGGCGTCCCGCTTTTTTCAGGGAAAGGTTTCGGTACTCGGTTACATCTCGGGAAAATGCATCCCAGGATTTCTAAAGCATATAGATGCCCTTGCTCAAGGGGAGCATGTAATAAAGAAAACAGCAGGGGTTTTTAAATGAAATAAAGTTTTGGGAAGGCGGCCTCTAAAAATATCTTCCGATGAAGATTAAGTTTAAGCTATTTAATCTGCAATATAAATGTAAGAACAAGCTTAAAGTATTCAGGTAGGAGAGCGATATTTCTTTTATGAGAGAGAGAGAGAGAGAGAGAGAGAGAGAGAGAGAGAGAGAGAGAGAGAGAGAGAGAGAGAGATGTTTAAACTGAGAGCAGAGGTAGTTTTACGGTAACTTTGTCGTGTGTGTGTGTGTGTGTGTGTGTGAGAGAGAGAGAGAGAGAGAGAGAGAGAGAGAGAGAGAGAGAGAGAGAGAGAGATAAATGTTTAAACTGAGAGCAGAGGTAGTTTTAAGGTAACTTTGTCGAGAGAGAGAGAGAGAGAGAGAGAGAGAGAGAGAGAGAGAGAGAGATAAATGTTTAAACTGAAAGCAGAAGTAGTTTTAAGGTAATTTTGTCGTGAAAGCAATAAAGGTAAGAGTGATATTTCATGTTATTTCTGGAGGCACTTTTCACTCTCAAATAAGAATTGATAAAAATCAATTCATTTATGATATGAAGTAAATTTAGGTCGTATTTATGATATCTGATTATTTTTAGACGTTTATGCATTCACCTGCAGGCGTTTGTTTAACTCCAATAGCTCTTTGCTTTTAATTACATACGTATTATCATTTCAATCGCAAGTTCTGCCTTTCTTTCCGTTAAGAATTCATATATTTAACAACAAATCAAGGATGTAATTTCTTCCTACATACTACATCGTAATGAGCGGAATATT
Organism: Macrobrachium rosenbergii; assembly: GCF_040412425.1. Classification (NCBI taxonomy): domain Eukaryota; kingdom Metazoa; phylum Arthropoda; class Malacostraca; order Decapoda; family Palaemonidae; genus Macrobrachium; species Macrobrachium rosenbergii. The sequence goes on from NC_089789.1 coordinate 20,383,468, forward strand.
AACAATTTCATTTGAAACCAACATATCATCACGAGTGATAAGTCAGTAAGGTAAAAAAATTGCTGAAATATATATATATATATATATATATATATATATATATATATATATATATATATATATATATATATATATATATATATATATATATACACACACACACACACATATATATATATATATATATATATATATATATATATATATATATATATATATAGTATCACTAATCGTGATACATTCTCGTTTCTGCATAACAGGTCTTTTTTATAGTCAAGAAAGGATCTACTGAATATGCAAAAGGTTGGTTTTTTGTTTTTGCATAAATTATTCTGACGCGTACAAAGTGTACTCGCACACACCATGCTCGATATGCATTTATGCATAAAAAAACTTTAACATTTTACTATTTCTTTTTCGCCGGCACGATTAGGAATTTCATATACAACCTGCCGGCGCGATTAGGAATTTCTATTTTACTTATTTGCTTAATTTGAAAGTTGTTCACGTGTTCTCCCAAGTTTCTATCGCACTTAGCTGTTAATATGAACTAACAAATAAAAAATTACGTCAACAAACAAAATATTAAAGAATAAAGTTGTATAGCTTACGAAGTGCCTCGGTCAATATCCAGCCTTACCCGCTTCAAAATCCCTAGGGACAAACTTTGCAATTGTTTCTTTGGGATGATTTTTTCACTCATTAATTTTTTCTATGAGCACTCTGATGATGCAAGATTATGGGACCATAAATGAATGAATTTATTAACTTTAATAACATCCAGTCCTCTTCTTACCTCACACACACACACACACACACACACACACACACACACACACACACACATATATATATATATATATATATATATATATATATATATATATATATATATATATATAAATATACAGTACACATATATGGTATTATATTTTGTATTTCAAACACAAAAAAAATGAATGTACTTATTTACAGCGGTATAAAATTTCCTATTCATGAACAAAATAATGAAGTCATATTGAAGGAAAACTAAATTTACAAGAACGAAAGGTAAAAAAAAAAAAAAGTTCTTCGCCGAAGTTCGCTACTGAGTCAGCGGTAATCTTCCATTAAGACGTCAGAAGTAGAAAAGCTTAGCATCAAAACGAATAATTTCTTCATTTTGTCCTCCCGACGTTTTCCATGTAACTGTTCTCAGGGAAGCGAAGGCGAAGAGTGTTTCATCTATTGCAGAAATATTTTCATTTGGTAATCTGGATGTTTAAGAATCGATGTTTCCAATCCATTTTCTAGATTAGTGCAATGTCGGCCGTTTTGATAATGAAACCGATATCAGCTAAAAGAAATACAAGCTTTTTTCTATGAAATCATGAAGAATATTTTGGGCGTTAGGCATATACCCTTCAGAGAAAGGAAGCATTTATTGCTCACGGTTCATTTAAAGTGAAGACAGCAAATGAAATATAATCTTATATAACTCAGTTTTTACTCAGTCGCTTTGTACTTAAGTTACAACTAATGCCATTTTAAACATTTTGTCAGTCTTGATTCGACATATAAATTCACTGAGGACTTGTGGGCAATTACTTTTATTTTATTAGAATAATAGAGCCGTTAATACAAAACTAGTCCATGGTAACATCAAACGAATAGCACCTTTCAACGGATTACACCTTCCAGTTTATTTCAGAGGTCGGTCAAAAATTCCTAGCAAATACGTCAGTTACAAAGCTCTAATTAGGTTAATCCTTAACCTCTAACCTGGGCCAGTGGCCAGACTAGTTTACGGAATCAAATATAATTCGGCTGTATATCTACTCCTCTATGCCCTTCTAAGACAACTGTTTTTGTTTCTATCAAGTAAATTATAGAATTCATTGAAAGCTAAAGTAACAAGGCCAACTTTTATGCTACGAAGTTTTACTCTCTGAAGTGAATTATGACGTTACGCTGGTGGTGTCTATTGAAGGATTTTGAGATATTCGTTCATTTGTTGAGCCTGAATCTTAAAAAAAAAAAAATTGTAATACTTCATATCATAATTTCAATAAACTTAATAGGATAGTTTCCACGGAATGTAACATGCAATGAAATATGACCTGACTAATGATAAAAAGAAAGGTAAAATTAAATGTGGCTTAACTGAGTATATTAACAACCTGAGTAACTGAATCATGCATGGTCATGCATATATCTTAGGGAAGATATACTCATGACTAATATATATTCAGTTTCAGCCTCCGGTTATTATGTTCTTCCCTTGTTGCTTTTCAGACAGAAGTCAGCACTGAAGTCCAAGTCCTTCAGGTACCCACTGTAACTAATACATCCTTTAGTTGCGTTTTGCACCTTCACCTCTCAACTCTATACATGGTTAGGTAAAAAATGCGCTGAAGTTTCTTCAGCACAGTCGAGTTTTCTGTATAGCGTATAATGCTGTATGAAACTCTCTGACAAAGCCCATGAAAATCTCAGCCGGGACTCATGAAACTTTCAGCCCCGGGCCGGTTGTGGTCTGTGTTGTTGGTACCTATAACTGTGCCAGACGCACGATCATGGCTAACTTTAACCTTAAAATAAAAACTACTGAGGCTATGAGGCTGTAATTTCTTATGTTTGATGATTGGAGGGTGGCTGATCACCATAACAATTTGCAACCCTCTAGCCTCAGTAGTTTTTAAGAACTGAGGGCGGACAGGAAAAGTGCGGACGGACAGACAAAGCCGTCACAATAGTTTTCTTTTACAGAAAACTAAAAAACGGTCGGTGAGATTATGAAAACTAAAGCAAACGCTGAATGAAGTGTAGTTCTAAATGTACTTCATTGTAATTCTCGACTAATAATATTTACGTTGAAAATAATGACATAAGAGAAGATGAATAAGAAAAAGTCCTGAAAACCATCTGCTCTTTTTCTGTCATTTGATGTCTTATCATTTTTTTAGACGATTACACGATAACAGGTTTTAATACTGTATATATTCACAGAGAGAGAGAGAGAGAGAGAGAGAGAGAGAGAGAGAGAGAGAGAGAGAGAGAGAGAAATCGTTCATTTTTCGTATTTGTAAGATGAATCTAAGACGTGGTGCAAAGATAACAATAATTGTGAGTCCTTCAAAACCCTGGAAAGGTAATATGTAAAGTACACCAGTCATCTCTTTCCCGTAAAATTAAAAAAAACAGCAGTGGAATCTGGCATGACTGGTGCTTTAGTCCCCTTGACAATGTGGCCATCATTGACCTGCTGGTATGAAATCTTCATTTTGGCATGTCTTTCTCCACGTGTACAGTAAATATCTCTGATAATAAATGTGTAACCGCTGCTGTTTCTAGACGTCCAAAAGCTCAGAATAATAAAATGTACCTTATATTTTCGCTTCGCTTCTAACTATAATTTTCGGTGGTGGAAACTGAGGACCTGACGGAAGCGATTAAAAGTGCCCCGATGGTCAAAACCCATGAAAACGAAAGCTATTTTTGGTGCAGTGTATGCGAAGGAAAAAATTACAATTTCACATATTACTTCTCCAAACATACCCGTTGACCAAATGATGCAATTTAGATTTGTAAATTAAATTCTGGCTGCATATACGAACACAAACATTGAATTCTCCATCGTTTGTGATTTTTAATCAAAACCCGATGTGAATGGAGGCAGATGGATTTTGTTTCACTCGTGAAATTGTAATCACTTTCGGTAAAGGGTTAGCTCCCACTGCGGTTATGCGCTCAAATTTGACTATCGCGGTTCTTATAAATTCATTTTTAGTGTTTTAAATTTATTATTTTATATTGCTTAAAAACATGCGATGTTTATAGGCTTTACAGTTGCTATCAGAGCAGATATACGGACACACACACAATATATATATAAACCCCTTCCCCCTTAGGAGGGTTTGGTGGGAGGGGGAGGGGCTACGAAAAAAAGATAATGCATCCATCACAACAACGCTTATGCTTTTGCTTTAACTCAATTTTTGACAGGGCGCAAAAAAAACTCCTACAATCACAACTGCGCCATACATCATAATCAGAGGGCTCATCAGCACTACATCGAATGCTAATCACATCGATCCTGCACGCCCTCTCTTCCTGGATATCAAGGGCTCCCCTTGCAGTATCCCATTCACCATCATCTATCCAGAGCTTTCAAAGTCTTCATCTATACTTTCCTCCTTACGCTTCCGAATTTTCCACTCTCCCGACCCACTGACCGAATTCATTCTGCCAACGGGGCCAAACTCTCTCACTACATTCTGATCCAAGCCAAACTTTCTACCACTTGCACATATCTCCATATTTCTCGCCCTTTCATGTCTTCCTATGCAACTTACTTAACAGCTGTTTATCCAAACAATATCAACATTGTTCTTTTTTTATTCCCATTCACCATCCTTAACCAGGTTTTTTCTGGCGTGAAATCACATGACCCACATCTTGTTCCCAGGATGTTCTGAGTTATGTCATTAAATGTTAAAAACATCGAGTATTTCTTGGTGATATCCCGAAGAACTACTTTTCTTGGACAAAACATTTATATTCGTAAGCCCCCCTCTAACGTAGAAATGTGTCAAAAGTAAAGATTTCTCATTGTTCTTGCAAATTTCAAGACGAAACGATGATTTGCAATGTGACTGATGCGTCTAAATGTTTCAGGAACAGAGTAATTTGCGTTGACTCACGTGTGATGATTGCATAACACAATCCGTGTCTTACCTGCAATCTCGCAATACAGGTCAGAAAATCGACGGCACCTGCTTGGTAGAAATTATACATCATTCATGTCATGATGTCGTCTGACATTTCTATAATTCACACCAACAAAGACATGTGGCGAAGATACATACATACACGCACGCACACTACTTATATACACACACACACACATATATATATATATATATATATATATATATATATATATATATATATATATATATATAATATCCATATTAATGTCAGTGATTTAACGTAAGTTCTAGAATTTCTGTGAACTGACCTTCAATCCAGAAAAAATAAACCATACAATCCCGTGATGATCAGAGAGGCAGACACTTTGCTATCCGTGTAGACATCCCGGGATTATATATGTAATCAACGGATAGGTTTGCTTAAAAGCAAATGGATGTTACAGACGAAATACACACACAAAACAAAGCCACTACAACACCTTCTAAAAAACATAACAAACATCTCACACGTAATGCTCGCCATACCCGCGCAATAACTTCTCGCTGCTGGGAAGAAAGGGCGTTGGGTCTGGTATGATACATGAAACATACGTACCGGGGTCTAAGCGATGTCAGGCAGGGCAGCCGATCGAGACCACTGGTCTACCCTCAAAGCCAAATCAAAAGTCCTTCAAAGAAGGCATCGTGCTTACCCCATACAAAAATGGGAATAAAGCACGTTAAAAGAAGAAGATAATGTGAGTTATTTAAACTGTACTGAAAACTGTGCAAGTAAGGATTTCCAGCGTTCCTATTTTTAAAATCATAAGGTGAAATACGCTAGTCGGCAGTATCTTGCAAAATAGTTTCTAGCATAACTTGTAACCTGATCAGATTTTATGAATGGGGTGAAACACTGATGAATTACCAAGTTTACAGCGTCTGCGCGGTGGGCATCTAGCGTTCATTTCCAGAATGCGGGGGAAAGGTAACTTTCATGATTTATTTCTCTGGACTCAAGGTTCTCTCTAAAACACAACACGCACACTAAGGGTCCAGGGACAAAATGAAACTAAGATATTTTTGTGGCACATTACTAGAATGAGCAAAAATAGAAAAAAAGTTAAAAATAAATAAAATTGAGTAAAGACAAATGTAAGTTAAGATTGTTACTAAATGTTGCACAGTACATTCAAATTATTTTGTTTGTCCGTGCTGATAAGGAAAATGCATAAAGAATATATTACAAAAGGGGGCGAGCATTTCAAGGAACAAAAACATTTTTAGGCTCTGATGCTAACAAGATTTCCGTATCCTTTTTTTTTACGAACATATAAACGTAATAGTCAACATAAGTTATTACTGTTCAACCTAGTTTTGTGTGTTCTATAAATCACGGGTCCATGTGGAATGGGTGCTTCCTAACCTTAATGGACGGACGGGACAGGTCAATGAAGAATGTTAAAGTAACGCTACACTGAATGGGATTTTGTTGATGAGTATATAATGGGAGTCTATTCTGTCAGTGCTTCGGATTTGCAAACTATTTAAACACTTTCAAATGCACAAATATGATATGACTGGAACCTGAATTCTCTTCAATCTGGAAGTTATGAGGTGCATTACAATAATAATAATGAAAAAAACTCAATTGTCAGGACTCCAGTCACTGGTAAGAGGTGAACAATGAAATCTAAATTTTTAAGAAATAAACAGAACATTGTAAATCGAGAATCTTGATTAGAAAAAATTGATGAGATGCATTATTCAGCTGAAAAATACTGAAGCTTAGATTGCTTTTAGTAAGCTTGAAGTTTAGTGAAATAAAAATGATAACCATTTACTTAATTTCACCATGCAAGCTGTACATCCTCCAACACAACCCTCTGATTTCTTTGATATTATTTCTATCCAAGAAAATCTCTTTTAAAAAAATGCATAATTTTACTGCATAAAACAAGGATAAATCCAGATCTGAATTCTAAGTGTACAAATTCACAATAAGTCGTAGAGTTCTCCCCCATGAAACCAACAGAGAAATACAAGTTATATGGGCAGCCACTGCTGCAAATCATTTTAAACAGTAACTTGTTACCAGGTAACGGTAGATCTAAGGTTAAGCAAACGGGTATTTTAATATTCATAAAGACCTTCGAACTCTACGACTTCCTCTTGGTTCATGAAAACCCATTCCACTGGAAGCCTCAAATCCGAAAGGGAAAATACAAGGAGAAACATTCACTTCCTTTCTTCTTCTCTTGGGCTTTGTAATGCGACATCTACTGGATGTAAAGTGATATCTAAAGATTAAGTTATCGATCTATTTTTCCATCAATCACTGAAATTTGCAAAAATTCAAGATTATACAAATGATACACAAAGAGATTAGGCTCGTTCAGTTAAGCCATAAAGAAAAGAAAATAAGCAAAAAAAAAAAAAAAAAAGGAAAATGGACGTGTGGAAGCGAGCTGGCCATCGGGGCAACATGAAAAGCGAGTTCATTGAACGTTACCTGAAAGGAATTCAGTGAATATTCTACCAGGTGATCACAGGTCAGGTATTGCACTTACTGCCGCTGTAACAAGAAATTTTGATTACTCACCCAATTTCCCTAATCCTGTCAGGTAGAAATGTGCCTTTGAAGGCAGGAAAAGCAAACTGAATGAAAGGTAAAGTCCTTTTCAAGAAGGCGTCCCTACTGGCTGCGTGGATACAATAAACTAGCACTACACTGGTTGGTTGTGAAAGTTATTAATTTTGTGATCATGGTAAAGTGGATGTGACGCCAAAAAGGTTATTTGTATACAATAATTGAAAAGAAAAAATCACAATAAAGATGGAAAACCGCGACAGAAATTTCCACTGAAAAGATTTCAGTGCCTTTACTAATTTAAAATAACGTTAAATTCGGTAATATTCCACATTACGGGGAACCAGCGGGGTAAGTGTGGACATATTTCCCTGACAA
>NC_089789.1:20396105-20446105 GCF_040412425.1 Macrobrachium rosenbergii
AGGGGATAAATTAGCGAAGATTGTTCATGGAGGCTCTTTAATCAGCCCTTCCCATTATTCCTAGCTTGGAAGCCTTCAGATTTTTCTCTTTTTTTTCAGAATTATAACTGGCGTCTTTTCATCACCTCCTTTTATATTTAATCATGTAGAAAAATATTGATTATTGGAGGAAAGCGTCTCTACTTGTCTTGTTACGTGCAGTTAAATCAGGGCCATTCTTCCCGTTTTATGATGACGCTCTCCCGTCAGGAGGAAACCTTTCATATCTGGGCATTCATATTTCACGATAATGATTTCATATAATGTTGATATAATATGCAAGTGATATAGTTGTAAGTACCGATGTACTATGATATCATAACTGTCTGCGCTGGTACGTTAATGAATTTACCAATGCTCTGAGACAATTTGATTCCTCTAAAATCTTCGAAACTGAATATAAAATATCCTAAGCTTTAGTACAAGGTCTTTATTCGGATCCCTTTAGCCTAAGGATTAGGTCGACTTAACGGAAATTGGTTACTTTTCGACTCTGTTCTGTTCTCTGCTAAACTGAAAGGCGGTGGGATTAATACACAGAAGTGATACAACAACTGTTTGTTTTAATGAAGGCGAATCCTTGCATATTAGGAGAATGTTGTTTTCGTTGGAGTTTAAGGATAACTGCAGGTATCTATACATACTTCTGATATATATGGCTTTCTATAATTGTTTTCATGCAAATAACTTCGGTAGTATCCATTAATTCTTAGCGAAGTGTTTTCTTGTGAACATTTTGTAAGATTTTAGCCTCATTTTCATGGATGTTGGTCCAGTGTTGTTTTACATCAGAAAGTAATGCACAGTCCCCTTTACGCAAAGTGTATTTATAAACTACGGCTGTGCTATCCTGGCTTTCAACAGGGGATAAAACAATTTTTTTTTATTACAAACGATGCTGTCTTAGTTGGCTGATGGTAAGTACCAAGGGTTATGGTCCGTTTATCGTATCCTTAAACAATTTTTCACCTCTTTGACCTCGGTCATAATAACATTACACATGGTATATAAACATGTTTTTCATACGTATTTATCTTTTTTAAAATAATCACTGGTAGAGCATCCATCAATCAACCCTTTTGTTCCCGGAGAGCTGTATTCTGATGGCAAAATATGATGCCTTTTTTCTTCTTTATACCTGCCGGGGGTTATTGATTAGCTTGGGAAGAACCATGTTAGACTTTATGATATATTTTTCTTGGACAGGGTTAATGGCTTTCCTCCGCCACAGGGTCTGTTCCTTATATTATGCTGATAACAATAAGGGACTATCACACTTGGAAAAAGTTGAGCACAGCCTTACGCGAAGATCACATTTCGATCTTTGAGAAGCAGAATAACAACAGAAAAAAACAAGTATTCCACAAAAATGTTCCCAGTTGTAATGGGAAATGACACAACCTTTTATCAAAAATATTCCATTTCGAAACTCTGGAGAAATGATGGACAAATGCTTATTGAAAATCAGAGTGGATAACCTGGTTTAAGTTTTTTAACCTTACAAATTTGGAGTAAGAGCATAAAGTGAAGATGACAAACTAAATGGGTAATTTTGAAGCATAAAATAAAAAAAGTAAAGCTGCTTTACTACTGTTGAATATTTTGTGGTTTCTCAAAAGACAAAAAGCTTTTAGGCTGCGGTTTGGAATTGCCGGAGTTACGGTAAAACACCGATAACAAAATAGTAGTTTACCTCTGGCAGATGAGCAAAAGAAAAATTGGAATTTATTTCTTCACACTGTAGGCGCATTCTTACTGCGGTAAGGTGTTCGTTCTTTATTCATTAGCAATTATATATATATATATATATATATATATATATATATATATATATATATATATATATATACATATATATAAATATATATATATACATATATATATATATATATATATATATATATATATATATATATATATATATATATATATATATATATGCTATATATATACATGCGATGTGCATACTGAAGTGTACGTTCGTGACAACATTGGATAAAACAATAACCCCCCTTCTTGCACATATATTGCCATTCTGTTAAAGTTCATTTCATTCTCGATTTGTTTATTCTACTTTCCCAGCAAAGCCAAAGTCACATGAAAGCTTCCAAAACATCGAAAGAACTCAAAATACCGTTGCACGTGAAATATGCAAAGAAACATCAAATTGACATCCTGGTTTATAAGTCATAGTAGTGTTAAAATAATAATAATAATAATAATAATAATAATAATAATAATAATAATAATAATAATAATAATAATAATAATAATAATAATAATACCTCTAAACACTACGGAGTACGATTTTCATTCAAAATTTGAAAACATTATTTTTTTTTACTTGAAATAATTTTTTGGCTATTAATTGCAATTATGATTTCCTCACCTTTCCAGAACCAAATATGTAGTCTCAACTCTAGCCTGACAGGTATTTGTGAATAGGGTGTTATTTATGCATGTTGATCCTATAACCAATCTCTTAACAATGTGAAGACCAATCTGTCGCAGTCAAGGTATGGCGCTGCAACTTATAAATTGGGCTGCTTATGAAATCGGCTATTTATGAACCTACTGTGCATTTCAGCGCTGTGTCTAACAGATTTTCGTCGATAAAATTTTTACAAAGCATCGGATATGGATCGTATTTTGGAAATAGCTATTTGAAACGGCCTAATTGGCAGAAATATGCGGTGATGTCTAATGTGGATAATTAAGGCACTTATCAGAGTAAATCAAAGAAATTTAAAGGGAAACTTAGCTAAATTTAGTGAGCACCCATAGAGAGGCTAGTTGTGACGTAAACCATGACATCAGACGTAATAGCAGGGTTCCCAGTCGTATGATAATGATCATAAAAACACAAATATTTGACCCTCTTGTACAATAAGCAATACCTTGAGTAGGATGCGCGATAATTATCGAAACTGTATGATAATATACTATAAATACATGATAATCTAAACATTTTTATTCTGTACAGTCTAAATAAATAATAAAGAAATTGTTAGAGATTTTGTCTAAACTTAACCAAGTTGAAACTACTAGTACTAGTACTACTACTACTACTACTACTACTACTACTACTACTACTACTACCAACATCTGAGTCTTCATTCATAAAGTATATGGGCGGAGTGTCTAGTAAAGTACGTCTTATTACAGTATCAATGAGGGGAGGGCCTTCAGTAAAGACGTTTTACTAGCCTCTATCTACGAACTTGCTAGATTTAGCTAAGTTTTCTTTAAATTTCTTTTGATTTACTTCTGATAAATGCCTTAATTATCAATGACATCACTGCATATTTTTGACAATTAGGCTGTGGCTTCAAATAGCTATTTCCAAAATGGGATCCATCTCCGATGCTTTATAAAGATTTTATCGACGAAAACCAATTAGACACGGCCCTGAAAGGCACAGTAGGTACTTACCAGGCATTGAACCCTGCCACTTATAAACCTAGCTACCTATGAGATCGGCTACCTGTAAAACTAGGTATCTACAAACATGGCTACCTATGAAACTAGCTACTTGTAAATATGGCTACTTATAACCCAAGCACCTTATTAGCCTGGGTACCTACAAACATGCTGCTTATGAACACCGTTACCTACAAACATGGGTAACTACAAGCCTGGCTGTAAATGAACCCGGCTATTTACAAACATGACCAGCATCAACCCAGCATTTTATGAACTCAGCTACCTATGACCCTAGGTAACAAAAACCCTAGGTACTTATGAACTTGATTACTACATATAAATATCACGTATGACATATTAATAGGAGGAAAGCTGTATCCTAGGTTATATTATGGTAAGTTAGGAGGCACACTTTGTATTGCCATAGACTTACTTTTTGTGTAAAGTTTGAGGAAGCACCCGGAGCTATAGGTGGACGGGGTAGTAATTATCTAGGCTCATATGTGACATTTTTAAGTGGCAGTCAGCTGGCAAGCAAAAATAGACCCTTAAACCACAACCTAAAAACCAGGCTGCTGGTGAATGCAATGGATTTGCTAATAGACGATATAGGATATCATTCCAATGGCTTCACTATTTAATGAAGGAAGTCATAAGAGAACGCTATCAATATAATCGATTTGTCATTTTATCCATATTGAGATTATTTTGACATCAATCCGTTACGTAAACTTTATATTTATTTCTTTGAATTTTAATTGCAGAGTTTTTCTTATATTTAAAATACCGTCCTAAGTCGTGATATATACCAGCGTGCGTATATATATATATATATACTGTATATATATATATATATATATATATATATATATATATATATATATATATATATATATATATATATATAATATATATACTATATATTTATAATTATATATACATACACAGTATATATATATATATATATATATATATATATATATATATATATATATATATATATATATATATCTGAGTGAAATTTTTACTATACTTGGTGTAACCTTTGGCTCACATCTCACCTTCCAAAGATCTTTTATTCCTCACACAGCTGGACTGTGGAACAGTCTCCCGGAGGATGATGTGCAATTAGAACCTTAAGCGTTCAAGCGAAGATGCAATTCATCTTTATTTTGATAATTCATTTATAACTATATCTATTTATTAATCACTTTATTAACTGATTTTTCTTTACTTTCCTGATAATTGATTTCTACTGATAATTGGTTTATACTATATATATATATATATATATATATATATATATATATATATATATATATATATATATATATATATATATATATACACACACAGACAGACAATCAGCAGAGCCCCACCCACTTGAAGAGTGGTATGGGGTGCAAAATCAATACGAAATCTACTAGTCAATAGTGCTTCCGTTTTACTGGAGTTCAGCCTCATACCCCATCGACTACACGATTCTCTAACCCGCTCCATATCATGATTGAAAGTAAAAACTTGTTGTTTCCGCCCGGGATCGAACCGAGGACCTTGCGCGTGTGAAGCGCACGTGATAACCACTACACTACGGAAACCTTATTTAAGAATGGGTGAGTGATATAAATTAAAAATAAAACAGCTATATCATTAAGTGTCTGATGCTGCCAAAAAAGATTCGTCTCACTGAACCCAATGAAAGACTTTATATAAGAGAGGAGCATTGTGCTCACCGGGATTTGTATACAATTCTCCCAAATAGAACATAAATCTCCAGAACTGCTAACTCTTATTTACCGTGAAATATGAGTCTTGGTGTCCGCTTACGGAATGTTGATACAAAAATGATAAAGTCATTGCAAAGACTTGTGGTTATCATATCCTTATGAATATTTTGTTCTATGAAACAAGGAGGAAAACTAAATCTCTCTCTCTCTCTCTCTCTTTGCCTTTCTATCTATCTACCTATCTATCTATATGTCTATCTATCTGTATATCTATCTATCTGTATGTGTGTCTGGTTGTATATGTGCGCCTGCGTGTGGGTATTTATATGAATAATTTACATAACTGGTGCTGACCAAAACCTGGTTATTATAATACTTCAGTAAATCTACGGATCAATGTTCGGAAGTTGATATCCGTCAGCCATCCAAAACAAAGCATCTGTAAAATTCAAGAACAAGTAGCGGAAACACAGATGTATTTCAGTATGTTCTCATTAATTTTTTATTTTCGCAATTACTCTTTTCAAAGCTCCTCTTAAATCTCGACCGGATTTGTCGTTAATTACCGAGGCTTTGAAAATAACCTCTTTAGTTAAAGCCAAAAGAATCTTTTGTTATTCATAAAGCTCCTGTCTCATTAGGCCATCAAGGAATTTATGGCGCACTCCGGCGCGCACATTGCGACCTCTTTCAACTTTATTCTTACGAAGGGGATTACGGGCAATATCAATTTTGTCTACTATAATCAGAGAAGTGTTCGAAAAACTTGACCAAGTTATTTGTTTTTTCTCAGAGAAATGTTTGTAAAACTGTACCAAGTTATTTGTTTTTTCTCAGATAAATGTTTGAAAACTGGACCAAATTATTTGTTTTTTCTCAGAGAAATGTCTGAAAACTGGACCAAATTATCTTTTTTCTCAGAGAAATGTCTGAAAACTGGACCAAATTATTTGTTTTTTCTCAGAGAAATGTCTGAAAACTGGACCAAATTATTTGTTTTTTCTCAGAGAAATGTTTGAAAACTGGACCAAATTATTTGTTTTTTCTCAGAGAAATGTTTGAAAACTGGACCAAATTATTTGTTTTTTCTCAGAGAAATGTCTGAAAACTGGACCAATATTTTTTTTTCAGAGAAATGGCTGAAAACTGGACGAAATTATTTGTTTTTTTCTCAGAGAAATGTTTGAAAAACTGTACCAAGTTTTTTTTTTTTTTTTTTAACTTCCCTCTGATCCTTTCTTTCCTCTTGGCTTACAGATTCAGTTACTGATATAGACTTTTTCGTATCATGCATTTTTTTTCCTAATAATTCAATTTTTTGCTTCTTTCCGAGTCTCCGATATAAAGGTAATTTAATAATTTAGTTGTTTCTATTATCTGACTTGTTATTTCTGAGATATTATACGATTCATAATAAATTAGCACGATCTCTCTCTCTCTCTCTCTCATGTATGTGTTTTTGGTACGAATATGAATAAAATATTAATAGTGTGTTGCCACCGCCTCGTAACTGTGCAGTCATGTGTTATTAGCTCATCAGTCTTGCGGACGCCATGAATACTTGTTTCAGTGCTAAGCTGTTTTTAATGTCAGCTCCGTTCCCGCAGAACATCAGGTTTGTCATGTGAATAAAAACGTAATTTAAATACATTTACCAAGGTTTTGTTTAAAGGACTTATTTATTAAGTACGTGAATAGCCTTATTTTTTACCGAGAGGTCATTATTCTTTCTCCAAACATTACCGGATTTTATACATTAAAAAGGAAGTTACTTTCGGCGCATTATATATGCTCATATAAACATTAATATTGAGAAGTCACGTGTATCTCAGCTTACCTTGTTACTAATTCCACCAACAGTTAACTTTACATGTTTATTCCTTCTAACCCTTTTATTTTCCGTATAATAAAAACAATTTTGGTGACAGGAGATGAAAGCTATCATCTTCAAAATCTTGCTTTGTAAACGAAACACACTGGCAATTAAATTCTTCTTGATGAACGAATGAACGATGTCGAGTTATGGCGTACATCATCACCATTCCTTGAGAAATGGTAAACTGGATTTAATTATACATCCTCTTATTATCTAATCGCTATATATTTGGCCGACGATTTTTAGGTGGCCTCAAGTAAATAAAAACGTAACCTAAGTACTTTTACATGCGTGCTTTTTTTTCTGTACGGAATAATTTACTAGGTGAGTAATTAACATTTTTTTACCCATAAATTACTATTTTTTCCTCTTAAATCCTCGGATTGTAAACATCAACCTTGAAATGGATTAGCGCATCATTTACGGTCTGTCAAACATTGATATTGAGTATCCACGTGTCTCAGATCATCGTAACTGTTCCCGGTTTGTTTACTTTTTTTGTTCATACCTTCTAATCCTTCTGTTTTTCAGATAAAGTTGTTCTAACAATGATCTAACATTAATGAATAGCGGTAATAGTGAATTTGATGACATGAAAAACGCGTCTTTACCTTTAACAGCTCATTTTTAGAATGTTCTACAGTTGTAATGGAATTCTTCGTGATGAATGAATGTGATTAAATTGCTTTCACGAATATAGGTGATCTCGAGATTTAATTAATTGATTTATTAATCCAGCCTTTACATATATATATTTATTTCTAAGCATTTTGAACTAAATCCCCATTTCCTTCAAGGATTTCGTCTCAATCTCACGGCGTTGGCTTCGCCGAAATGATCTGCAATCCAGGTGTCCGATGTATGGAATTCTATTTTTTTTTAATCGAACGTGAAATATAAAATCTTACTTGATTAATGTTTTCAGTGTCTGTTGATGTTAAAATTAAACGGGCCAGTAATTCCTTTTAAAAGCAGGGTAACGTTTTAATGTTGAAAAGGGAGAGAGAAGACTGAAATACTGATTTCAAAGAGACACTGAAAAAACTAACAAAAAAAAAGAATGGAGGAACACTTGTGTAATTAATTAAAAACAATTATTATTATTATTATTATTATTATTACATTAGTAGTAGCAGTTGTTGCTGTTGTTGTTGTTGTTGTTGTTGTAGTAGTAGTAGTAGTACTAGTCCTAGTGAATAGCAGTAGTAGTAATGATAGATGATTAGTCCTAAAATCAGCGGTAGCCGAGAAATCTCGTATGGGAAAAATGTTTTAATAACTTATTTACTTAATTTCAATTACAGCTGTAATAGTGATTTCCTTCATAAATTCCTTCTCTCTCTCTCTCTCTCTCTCTCTCTCTCTCTCTCTCTCTCTCTCTCTCTCTCTCTCTCTCTCTAAATTACAGTATCTTTACCTCCGTCAAAAAAACCTATAAGGAACTGTTCAAATATTTTTCGTGAACCTGGGTGGAAGCATTTACGATAGCGGTGATTATTAATAACAACAATAATAAGCAGTATCAGCGGACTTTCATTTTTAATGAAGCTTCTCTTGTTTTCCCTACCAGACCATTCATCTAGTTCTTCACTGGACGGGTGGGTAGAGCTCTCGGCTAGCACGCTGATGGCCCAGCGTTCGACTGACATAATGCTTGTTCTATATTCATTTCTTCAAAGGAAGGCTACAGGTACCCTAGAAACGTTTTTATTTTACTGATGTAAACATATAAATATGCATATTGAATATAGGATTCAGGCCAAAGGCCTAGCACTGGAACTTATGAGGTCATTCAGTGCTGAAACGGAAATTGACAGTAAAAGGTTTGAAAGGTGCAGCAGGAGGAAAACCTCGCAGTTGCACTATGAATCAATTGTTAGGAGAAGGTGGACAGTAAGATGGAAGAGAGAATATCAAAGGAGGTACAGTAAAAGGAAAGAAAGGGGTTGCAGCTATGGGCCGAGGACATGCTGCAAAGAACCTCAAGTAATGCCTACAGTGCACCGCATGAGGTGCACTAATAGCGGTAACCCCCACCCCCCATCCACGGGGACAAATATGCATATAACGACAAGAAATTTAAAGTAGGGCCGTTAACATTCCTCTCCAGTTCAACACTGCATGGTCTCAGGCCATATTTTACATTTCCTGTGCTTTTAGACACAGCTGTATGCTCAAATTAGTAAAATGAAACATGTCAAGTATGTCTATACCCTCCCTTTGAGGAAATGAATTTAGAACAAGCATTACGCGGCCTTTCTCTTTAAAGAAAGAGTGCATTAGTCAAACAGAGGAACTTTCTTATATATTAAGCTCCGCTGATGCAGCATTAATTTTTAACTAAACTTTCTACAGAAAAGGTCTCCTTCCTAAATAATGATGATAACAAAAGTAGCTCTTGCTTTTGACCTTGGTTTTGTCATTGGCCTTGTTGCCTATTGTATTAATGCCTTGTTGCCTATTGTATTAATCACATGGAAGAAATAAGATTGGTTCATCAACAAAATAAAGATAAAGGAATATATCCAACGAACCTAACGTTTATTGAAAATAGTTGAACCGCTCAAAAGAACACAATAAAATCAAAAGCAGTGTAGCAAAGTAGCAAAAAAGTAAGACGGCGTAAATTCCGAAGTAATGTGCAGTTAAGAAAAATAGATGGAGGATAAGTTTATACAACTACCAGTCATTATTTTATCCTTGAACCAAATTTACAAAACTTAAACCACTTTGTAAGAATCCACCTTGAGAATATTTCATGAAGAATTCAAAATTAAAAGAACTTTTTTCTATTTTCCCCTCCATCAAAATAAAAAAATAAAAAAATAAGCCTGCTAAATAGTCTGGCTAATGAAAGCCTAAAATCTGGAGCATTTAGGTAAAAGTTGACACGTAAACCAATCTCGCTAATACATCGCCCAGAAAATAAATGAAGATATTTATAGGAAAAGCGGCGAATTGAAGGAAATATTATTGAGAATATTAGGACTTGGCGGTACGTATGGATATACTGAAAGCACGAGTGTTTGGGTTCTTAGTGTTCTTGTTATAAATGTCGTAAAGGTCTGTTTATGGCAGTATGGTTATATGGTAAGATTTTAATGAGCAACAACATTTTTATGACGTACATAATAACGATGAATGAATAAAGCAATAAAAAAGTTTATAAAAAGTTAATAATTTCTTTAGCTTTTCGAAAACTAGTAACTTGAATAGAGAAGAAAATGTGTTTTTTCCTGAGTGTGACTGAAACAAACTTAGCACAGAACAGAAAAATTTTCATTAAATTTTCTGAATGCTGAAACTAGTAGAACAGTTAGAAGTTATGTTGTACATTCTAATCTATCGAAACCATGGAAGATGTAGAGCTCAGAACAAATCTTATCCTTTTGATAAACTATATATATAATATATATATATATATATATATATATATATATATATATATATATATATATATATATATATATATATATATATTTTTTTTTTTTTTTTTAAATATGTCGGTAGGATGTTTTCCAAAAACAGGAGACTCCAATGACTGTTAGGACGCTGTTACATGGCGTTATACCTTTGTACCCTTGAGGAGCGTGGGATGTATATTTACTTCATCAAGAATATGTCTCTTTTTATGTCCACTGAAGTGACCGAGAACGTGATGTGCTAGAAGAGTTAATAATAATAATAATAATAATAATAATAATAATAACAATAATAATAATAATAATAATAATAATAATAAATTTAATCTCAGCTCAAGGTCATATACATGGAAAATACAAAGTAGAGACAATAACATACACACACTCTAGATACATGAGATAACATGATAAAAATTGATAAATACGGCAATATCCACAGCTGGTGAAGAAGTTGAAAAAATAGTACGGTACTCATAATAAAGATAAATACAATAATAATATTGATAATAGTAAAAAAAAACCAATGGGGCAGTGCCTCAAGAACATAGCATGAGAAGGAAGACCCGGTACAAAGCAGGTATTTACGAATAATGTTGAAAACTAACTTCGCGGTCATTAAAGGGCAATATTTTATCTATTCTTGTTTTTCGTTTACCATTTTGGTGTTAGTTTCTGGTACTACTTGAGTTTCAATAACGTGCTCAATTATTGTTACTTGGAATTAAATGTATACTACAATTTAGGTAGATTTTACCTGTAGGCAGACATCGCAAAAAAGCATCATAGAAGCATGTCTCATTTCAGTATTCAAGAGTTACCATGATACAAGAAGCAACTCTGACCTATACATGTTTTCAACGTAGGCGAGATACTACATGGTACATATTCAAATATGGAAAATAAAAAGTAAACATCGGCGTCTGTGGTCGTCTCTTGAGGGGCACATACATCCATCCCCTCTTGCTCAGCAGATATGCAAATAGGCCCCCCAATAACCATAAACCTTAAAATTCGCTCAGGAGGAATTCCACTTTTTCTCGTCTATCGCCATCAGCTCAAGTTTACAGCCTTAATCTAAGTGTATCGGAAATATAAGTAAAAAACGGTATTCTGAACGGTATTGCTGAACGAATATTCTCTTTTATTCAGAAGAAAATCCAAATCCATAGTTAACTAAAGATTACTGACGGAACGGGAAATCTTGCTTTCGCTGAATCAGAAAATATTTTCTTCGATGCGTCAATAAATAATTCGATGGACAGGATGTCGCATAGGTCAACGCTTGAAATGATTACCAAAAATAATATACATTATAAAAAGAGAAAAAATTTAAAAAAGGATCAGTGGAAGACTGGTACATAAACAGACATATACAGTATAGAGTATAACCTATATATTTTCATCTAAGAAGAAATGTCTTTAATGAAGATAAATCTAAGTAATTGCAATAATTTGCGTCTCCACGCTTAGGCTTACATCAGATAAAGATATGATGAACAGATATTTAGATCTACTGACAGATGGGTGAAGAAATGAGAAGAACACAAAGGAATCCAATGAAAGGAAACCTGTATTCAATCCTTTGTTTCACAACCAAAAAATAAGACTTCTAATTAGTGTCAGATTAATGTTTCTTGATACGAGTGTTACCAGTTTCTTTCAGGGATGATTAAGCCACAAATACTATTGTTCCTCTGTAATGAAGGTTGCGACTACATATTGAAGGTATATAGTTTACCTCTTAGCTTCAAGGATGTTGCAATGGTTATTAACGGACTGTATGTATCCACCAGCCTTTGCCCAGGAATCGGACACAAGACCTCTCGCGAGAATGATATAGGTGGCACCATAATGGGCACCATAATGTTTACACACACACACACACTATATATATATATATATATATATATATATATATATATATATATATATATATATATATATATATTGGAAGGTATGCTATGGAGATAGAAGTGCAGGGTACAAGAAGACGAGGAAGACCAAGAAAGAGATGGATAGGCTGCGAGGGAGGGCATGAGAGAGAAAAAGACTTGACGAAGCAGAAGCGCACCCGAGAGATAGATAGAAAGCGACTCATCGAAAACTGCGACCACGTATAGGAACGGGACTAAGCTTAGAAATATATATATATATATATATATAATATATATATATATATATATATATATATATATAATATATATATCTATATATATATATGTATATATATATATATATATATATATATATATATATATATATATATATATATACTTAATGAGTATAATGAATGTTTATCACAGGCACCGTGAAATTTATTCACAAAGAAATGGCTCAGTGGTCAAAAGTCATTGTACATCGTTGTTTTTAAACAGCCAGCGGTTCGGATTCAAACGGTGACAAAGCAACTATGAACTATAATCATCTTACGGGTAAGTTATCCTCGAGGTATTGTGAAATGTGTTTTAAAGCGATGTTTGGGGTAGTAAAACTGTGGCTTTCTGTGCAACTGGCATTAAGTATTCATTGATAATCATGAAAGAATACTATACTGTATCTTCAAAAAGGAAAACAAAACCTTGAATATGCATGGACCTTTGAGAATGGGAACATGGAAATATAACCACCATCTCTTTGCAGCTATACTAATAATTCTACAAGCTGCATGAGGTGGTAACGACTTGGGGTGAAGTGACAGTGATACAGTTTTCAGCAACATTTTCTCTCTCTCTCTCTCTCTCTCTCTCTCTCTCTCTCTCTCTCTGCATCCAAAGATAAAAGTGGATTTACTCCGGGAGTGAGATTGTCACTATAAAACAGTTTTTGACACTTCTCTCCCACTCACCCCCGTCTCTCGGGCTAAAAAGGTAGAAGTGGATTTGCTTCGTGATCCTCTTTTGCCGGCGGAACAGGGGCCTGTCCTCGTGAAAACTTCCGGATAATATTCCCTCGGTTTTTTATCCCAACGGTTCGAATGACTTTTCATTTGGGAGACCCAGGGCAGATTTTATTCTCTGATTTCCAGGCCCAAGTAATGACTGGGGATGTAACACAGGTTTTATATAAGATTTCATGGAGCTTCACGTGTATCATTCAGTTCCAAAAAAGTTAGATTGTAATTCTTGCATGTATAAACATTTTGTCATTGTTTTTTAATGCTTACGCCAAGTAAGCTATGATTATTTAACAAGCAAGTGTTCTAAATCCATAAAGATGAGGATATGGAAAGCTATTTAATCCCGCGAAGTATTTTATCTGAATTATAAAAAAAATCATTCGCCTCACCTACGTATCGTATGCAAACTATCATCAGATAACTTTAAACCTTAAACCTGCACTGCGCTCAAGATTTCTAGCTTTTATATGCATACATGAAAAGGAAGCGGGAGTATCGATGCAATAATATTCTATGGCACCAGATTTCCCGTAGCATATATATACAGAGAGAGAGAGAGAGAGAGAGAGAGAGAGAGAGAGAGATAATTATATATATGTATATAGATATATATATGTATATATATGTATATCATATATATATATATATATATATATATATATATATATATATATATATATATATATATATATATATATATATATATATATATATATATATATATATATATACGTGGGTCAGATGCACCGGAAGAAATATTTTGAAGATGTATTTCCTTGTATTTCATCTTCAGTTTTAGATTAGCCGAATTATAGATGTAAATAATCTTCAATTAGATCATACAGGGAGAAGAACAAAGACTCACATACAGCCCCTCTAATAAAGGATGTGCAGATTATGATGGTTGGAAAGGTTATACAGACAATATAGCAAAGAATGGAATCACCATGGAGACCGCAGCAACAAACGCTATAGCGATGAATTAATTCCTCAGTAGGTTGCGTATAGAAACTGAACTTCAACTCCAAGCTTAACTCAGAGGGGAACGGTTGATTTCGCGAAGTATCAATATATTAATAACAAATCCTAAAAATTAAAGCTTGGAAAGATATTTCATTACTAAGCTGAAAAAAAATTGTCCTGGCATAAAATTTCATCGCTGTTCAAGACACCGATAAAAGGACCTGAATTTTAGTTATATCTATATTAAATGAGCCGCAATGTGTATTATATTTTTCTGTGACAGACAGTGATGGTTTATGGATAAGAACACCACACTTTTTTGAATGGGAAGACTTGTAGGAAATGCAGCAATACTAATACTACTATTCTGTTACCCATGTCGCCATTTCATTTCAGTAAATCTAGAGATAATTAGAATTTCAATCATGACTTGATATGTGTCAAATCCTTGCATCCCGAGTCCCTCGCCGGAAGTGATTTGGAGTTATTTTCAAGTTACCGGTACTGGTGAATGGTTCGAAGCAGTGACAGTACCCTAGGGACATTCATACTCATTTTTCCCCAAGCAGTAGGCATCGGGTGGGGGTCGTGAATTTAGATGCCAGTCGCCCTTGTGGGAGGATGATTATGAAACTAGTAGATTAGTGTGTAATTTCCTTTCCTAATATGCTCCTCCTCCTCCTCCTCCTCTCTCTCTCTCTCTCTCTCTCTCTCTCTCTCTCTCTCTCTCTCTCTCTCTCTCTCTCTCTCTCTCTCATTGTTGGAAGAGACTTAAATCCATTTACAATCAAGAACTGCATTACCGTCTCATATCGCTCACGAAAGGGCCATTCCGGCCAAATTTATCCCGTCATAAATCCCGGTTAAGAGGTGCCGAGTGTCGTAGGTCACCGGTGCCAAGGACTGGGCACATAAGTTCGTCTCAAGGTAGTAGACAATCTTTTATACCCAGGGATCGTTTGCCCTGGATAGTGCCATTCTGTTAGTGAAGTATATTCTTTATGTGAATATTCACTGAAGGTTTCATGAACCTCAAATATTTATGTTTATGCAAGTATTTACATTTTTCCTGGTTACTATCAACAAGAGACTTAATCTTATAATATTTCCAGTAATTACTCTGCTTAATGCACTTCGCCTAGTACGGATGATATCATTCCGATCTACACTGACAGTATCCAAAATCTTGTTATTTGATTCCCAACATTAATTCACTTTACATTCGAAACTGAGTTTTTTTTTCTTTTTGTATGTGTTTGTTAGCATGTTTATTTAAAATGCATCATGTAAGCATTTCGCTCATTAGGAAAATCAGCAGGAACTCTAAATTCTAGTAAAATTTAATCACTGCCGAAGGTATTTTTCGCTCTGATCAAGTCAGCTTTAATACCTGATGCTCCTATTAAATTAGGCATTTCACATTTTATAAATGAGAACAACTAAGTGCTGCATTTTTTATCACATATTTTACGTACTCAGTTGTATTCATGAATCTTGAATCGCAGGTGAACTAGGTTTGGCGACTGTTTATTAAAACTAAGATATTTTTTAGGATCCCAAGATGGGAAGTCATTAAATATACCTTTTCAGGAAGGTAGATAAACGAAATTATTGTACCAATATTCTTGATAAATTTTGTTGATATGATCACTGCTTCTACAGCCTGCATTAATTACCAATCATTACACATATATCTGAGAAGAAAGAATCTTGTGCTGACATCAAACGCGGGAAAAGAAATATCTACAAAGTTTAAAAGAACGAATTCTACGAAATGAATGTTTTCGGGTCAGAAAAAGATTCTGCGTTGGATGATGGCGTTGCAGACTCCATAAAGATCAAAATCAACAACCTTTCCAGCTTTGTTTGTTACTTACTGCGTTTATAACTGATGGCGTCATTAACCTGGTAGATGTAACGCCAGATAATGCAAATCGGTCAGTCGGTCATTTTAACATAACATAAAAACGTTACAAGTTTCTGTTTTCGGTGTGCGTGGGAAAGTGGAATGGATCAAGGAATAACTCACTCTGCTTCTCCTTCTTTAGTAGTTTTGAATGTAAACCATTCAATATGGGTCGCTCAATGCTGTATGGAACAAGCAAAATGATTATACTTTCCTATTATTCTTTTTGCTCACGACTAGAAGAGAATTTCATGTATTTGCTGGTCAAGAACTACATTATCGTCTCATATCGCTCGCCAAAGTGCCATTCCCGCCAAATTTATCCGGCCATAAATCCCGGTTAAGAGGCGCCGAGTTTCATAGCCGCAGCTGCCCGAGGAACGAACGGGGCAAACTCTCGCTTGTCGCTTGGTATTTTACCTTCGTGCCCGAACGCCTTTGCGCTCAGTAATGCCATTCTTCGCGTTCGTGGAATATTAGGTGAATGTTTCACTGGAGAGATGATAATTCTAAAGTATTCATATTTGTTAGAGCGTTTGTAACCCCATGGGCATTTATCGACGATATGGCCTCACTGCAGTAATATTTTCAGTAACAAACCGACTAATGCATTGATGTCCAATACTTTTGATAGCGAGTGGATCTATACGGATTGTGTCTAGAAATCAAAAATCATTTCATTTTTGGTTCTTGATTTTAATTTGCTATATTTGAAGGTTATAAAAGCCGTAGTAACCGTAACGGCGCGCGTTCTCATTGTTGTCCACTGTAAGCGTTTTGGTTATCAGGATACAACTGCTTCAAATAATCACTGTACTTGTTGCTGTGCAACTTTCTTCTTTTCACGTCATAATTCATTAAATGGCATACATTCTGATGAAATTTAATCACAGCAGAAGGTAAATCTCACTGCAATGGAGAGATTAGTTTCTGTTACTCCAGCAAAATTTAATACTCTATTGATAAATACTCTGTATTCTTAAACTGTTATTCGTAGGTTATCAAGGTTTAGCAAATGTTTAACAGAAATAAGATTTTTTCATGATCGTGTGACAATGAATCGTTAATCAATAACTCAGTTATGGAAATCCTACCTAAAAAGTCTTTCATTAAAATACAGTATTAGCAAAATGATTCCATACATATATTAGGGTCTCATAAGCTACTTATATATTCCCCTTTGCCTGTGTATTACCTCCAGTACCACAAAAACAACCTCATATTGCAGTATTAAGGTGGAATATTACTGGCTTCTAGCAGTTTGCATGTAACTTTTTGACACCATAATAACTGTATGAAACAAGTGGCTTCATACAAACAATGACATTGAAAGGGTAATGTGGCGGAATTTACCTGATGTTGTGTATGTATGAGTAAGTTATGTCACAGCGTCTGTCAATAATGCAAGAGGGTAATGGGACCTTGATCGGGGTCGCTATTTACGTTCGACGCTGATGGCTGTTTAAACCAGGACTTCTGCTTTTAATGGACCAGTTAGCATTCTAGATCACAATGGTTACTCGAGGAGCTAGGTAATCACTTCCATAACTTTGTGTACGCAAGTAAATATTTTTTTTAACTATAACCATGTTGCATTTTTCTAGTGAGAAGTGGAGGAACATGATGGTGTTATTTTTCAGATTTTTGGCAAACCTGTATGGTGTGGGGTTGCTAGCCACGTCCTGCCCCATGAATTTAAAAGAGGATCATGTGCATCTGTTCTTTGTGGTCACCGATGCACTTATTACACCACCAACCTTAGGTAGGTGCAATCAGCCGGAGTGGACATTGAGGCTGCATGGTGCAGCAATCGGCTCACTTATGTTGGGTATGCGAATCTCTTCCATGGGCCATCAGTGCTCTACACTAAGTAACGGCAAAGCTGTTCCAATCTGGTATAAGTATAACACACACACACACACACATTTACACATATATATATATATATATATATATATATATATATATATATATATATATATATATGTATATATATATATATATATATATATATATATATATATATATATATATATATATATATATAGTATCTATATTTTGCTCTTAAGGAAATTGCTTTCATTTTATATTAATAAAGTTTAAATTAAGTTACTAGTTTCCTTAAATTAAGTTTAGTTTTAAGGTTAAATTTAAGTTTTTTGTGAAGGGTTTGTTTTTAGCCTTCAGCTGTTTTTGGAAGTGCTGTTTCTCCTCCTCCCCGCCAGGTGTTTAAGTGATAGTGCTATTTTTGACGCTCTTTATATTTTTATTTTTGGGCGTGTGACGTGGACCCAAAGTGTCGTCAGAGGAGGGGTGTGTATCTTGGGGAGTTCGGGTTAGTAGAGCGACCCACAATATTGCTGCAGACTGCTTGATTGGAGACGTTGTGACCGTATTCTTGAGTGTTAAAACTTGCACTCCTTCGGCTTCTGTTTGAACTTCTCCAAGGACCAACATAGCCTTGGTATATCAGAGGTGTCCTCTGATTAGTGGATCTTCGTTATTTTGTTCCACTTCCTGACATGGCTCAGGAGTCTCCTGATCTACATATTTGTCTCCAGCAGCTGCACCGTGGGTTTCAAAACCCGTGAGGTGGCCAGTAGGGTGGATATCACCAGGTAATGTGCTGTTTATTGTTTGTCCTGGATATTTTGTGGACAATTGCTACAACACTAGTGCGTGTGTTCATGAGGATTACAGCAGGACACCTCTTGATTGGCCCTCATCTTCGGAGTGAGAGCTTAGATATAACTCCGTGTTTCCTCGTGCGTCGTAACTGCTTTCTTCAAGGCGTGACAGCTCTGAAATGTTATTACAACTATTTCAGGTGTAATTTATATTATTTCGTATTGTTTTTTTAAGTGTTCATATCCGTTGCGTTTGTTTGTCTTTTTGTAAGTTGTTTGGAGGCACTGCTTTCCCCAACTTATTATAACTATCTTTGCGTCTAGCTTTATAAAGTTAGGTAGGAGATTTAAGGCTTTATTTCTTGTTTTATGATCTTCTCCTTCCTTCTTCTTTTAGTATAATTTTAGGTAGAGGTTGATGATTAATAGCCGGCTTTTCTTTTCAATATAAATTTTGATTACCTACGTAATAGTCTATGTTAGGGAATTAGTATTTAGCTTTAGGGGTATTACGTGAACAGTGTTCATTTATTAAGTGCTAAAAAATTGTTTGTACTTTTGTTGGAAGTAATTTCCTTAAGGAAAATTTGTTGTGTTCAATTTCAGTTCTTTGTGTAATAAATATTGTTAAGTTTTTTTTCGTTTTTCATTGTTGCCTGGTTGATATTTCTGTCTGTGTCTGAAAACGTCTACTCCAGAGCCCATGTCTTTCTGTATTGAGCTCATTATGGTCTCAGCAAAGAGCTGTAACAATAGACATATACATATATATATCTTCTTCATAAATTACACACACACACACACACACACACACACACATATATATATATATATATATATATATATATATATATATATATATATATATATAAAAATGTTTAACCTATACATTCTTCTGACGTGCCCTTCAGCCGTTTCTGTCGTTTTATTTTCTCGATCAAAATCGTATCATATGCCCTCCATTGTTTAGTAAGTAATGTAATTTCACTATAATCATTAAAGTAATTCTTTTCAATATACAGCACAACAATCATTCCTCTCACACATTGTTATGGAACCTGTCCCTAATCCAGAAATACCTTAAAAATCCCTGCCAGCCACTCGATCCCAATTCCACCCTCAAACACCAATCTTTAGCTCGTAATCTCCTCTACTTCTTTGGTCTTTACAGTCTTTGCCCTCTGGTGCAATCGCTCTCTAACAAACACTAATCCCTTCAACTGTTGCATCATACACCGATGCCTCTCTTATACCTTCCCGCAAATAAATTTTAAAACTATTTCCATCGATTCAGAACAGCATTCGTATTAGGTAACATCTACTCATTTACATATTATTTTCTAAGACACTTGATTCTTAAGTTGTCTTTACGCATTTAGTTCTAGGGAGAACAATCTTTTTTCGGTGCCTATAGCTTTTGTTCATTTTCTCTCTTCTACATGGAAGATTTAGAGAAAAGGAAAAAGACGAGATTCACTGGGAAAACATTTTGTTGTGAAAATCTCCGACCTGTTTCTTTGTGCATGAGCTTCCCGTGACGTGTCAGCGTATATAACAGAGACAGGGGTTTAGGAGATAAGTCGAGAGATGGAAGAAAACATTTTAACTTCTCACTTCGTTTGGCTAAACTTCTGAGGAAGAAGGCAGAGAAATTGCATCTTGCATTCTCGTAGTCCCTTGGAAAATCACAGTCGTGCAAATATTGTCTCTTTTATGTCTTATTTTCATTCTACGCAAGGTCAAAAATGAAAGAAAGAAAGAAAGAAAGAGGAGAAGAGGAAAGGACACTATTTGGAAGCTCATTATTAAAATATAAAATTCTTTGTAAATGCTTCCTTCGGAAAAAATCTTAACATTTCTTTTATTCTTAATTTCTTTTAAAAAATCATTACAGATTTCTCATGCAACTTAGTCCTTATTACTTAAATTTCCTTTAATATGAGCAACTGCTTAATTGTGAAAAAGATATTTTATTATAAGAAAATGCGAACATATTTTGTCACTCAGGCTCTAAGCTATCTGGCAGCTTTTCAACTTACGCGAATGGTTTCATTTTAATTCCAATTAAAATTGTTCAATTTTAGTGCTATTCTTATTGTTCACTTTACATCTAAAGTATTACTGTTACCTATTACACCAGCTGGATTATTTTTTTATGTAATTCAACTTTAAAACTAGGTTATTAATCTTCTTCTATTCGGCTGATAAGGCAGATCAGAAATTGACTAACTAGCACTCTCTCTCTCTCTCTCTCTCTAAATATATATACATATATATATATATATATATATATATATATATATATATATATATATATATATATATATATATATATATATGTGTGTGTGTGTGTGTGTGTGCATGCATGTATGTATATATACAAAGACATATGTATATGTATGTGGTCACGTGTTTGGTTGCGCATTTTATGTATCTACTGTATAAGACCGAAACTGTAACTAATATAAAAGAAGGTGACGGATACCGAAAACTGAAAGACCCTAACCATCAGGAATTTAAAACTATTGCAGGACCCTAGCCAATCTCAAATTATCAAAATGACATCACAGACAGACCTTACCTTCTCTTGAATAATTCTACTGCCGAAAATTAGTAATCCCATCCACATAAGCATAGGGCACCAGAATTCCTCTCGCGTCTAGAACTGGGTTTTGAATATTTCACTGAGGAAGGAAATATGTCATTCAGTCCACAACTTGCGTCGGGTAAACGAATGACATTCAGAATGAGCTGAAGTAAAATAAAGTCAGGAGAGTCTTTGCTACTCCATCACCTAATCAAACAAAAATTCTATATCACGGAATTGTAATTTTCATCTATGATAAGCCTATTGAAGTTTTGAAATTCACGAAAACCTCTTAGCAATTCAAATCTTAAGTACGACTTGTTGAAGTAGCAGGCAAGGGCAACAACTTGTTTCCCCTAACTAGCACCAGCTTCATAGCACTGTTTAAAAAGATCTCATTGGCTGTGCAGGCATTCTTTTCTACTCCAGACGCAGATAGACATTATTCAAGTCATGCAGGTGAGTGAGCCGGGTAGGAATGAAGGAAACTTAGCCCAAAGGGAAAAGGACATAAAAATTACATATGATAAAAGACTGGGTCAGGAAGGTATTTTTGTGGGCGAAGGAGAAAGGGCATCTGAATGACGGGTTATTTGAAGGAAAGCTGGAAATTATTTAAGGTGCAAATGCAAAGAGGAGAGTAAAGATTACAGATAAATATTACTGAAATACCGGAAATGGAGAAGTTAAAGGAGAAAGAATAGGTAACGATGAACTATTTGTGGGAGATGTAAAAACGAATTTGGAAACTGCTCAGAATGTAAGTGGAGGTGCAGAAAGAAAGCTGGGAAGCAATTACTTATCAATAAAAGAAAAAATACACATTAACTGGTGCTGAATGAACAGAATACAATTTTCTGTCAACCGTTACCATCAATGAATGAAGATGAAAGCCAACGCATGGAGGGACAAGATTTAAAGAGCTTATTACAATGTGAGAATTGTTAAGTAATTCATTACGCAGATGCATGGAAGGTCTTTGATAGTCCAACAATGAAAGACAGCCAGTAGTTGATGGGATTTAGAGTTAAATGCTGTTCTACAGTGCAGGCATATTTTAGTGTAGCTGAAGGGCATTTCAATTGAATAATTTTAATAGGAAATGCCCGAGAGTTGAAATATCATTGTATCTGCCGGTACAGATGATGTCGATACACACGAGCGCATGCACACACCCACCCGCCACACACACACACACACACATTCAAATATATATATATATATATATATATATAGATATATATATATATATATATATATATATATATATATATATATATATATATATATATATATATATATATATATATATATATATATGTGTGTGTGTGTGTGTGTGTGTATGTTTCACTCACATTCATCTTTTTCAAACTTGCCATTACATCCTTTGTAAAAACAGATATCATAAAAGGACGCAAATACTGATAATATATCCAAGATACGCTGTTTACTAAAGCAGAAACATTTTCCAGGGGTCCACTCAGTGAACTTGAAAGCCTCATGGATGATACCAAATTAAGTTGTTATTCCCTCATCAAATCCACAAAAATTACATACCTAAAGAGCAGGATCAATTATTTGCAGTTTACAAAGGCGTGATGCGCTTTCATTAATTTTCAATGATGATTGACAGCCTTTGATATTATTTGACTCCTAGTTATTGCAAAGCATTCGAGTACTGGCCATAGTTTACTAATGATACCGAAATTAAAACAATTATTCTAAACCAATGTTATGAATGGGAAAGATTGTTTGGTGACCAGTGATCAGAACTATTATTATTATTATTATTATTATTATTATTATTATTATTATTATTATTATTATTATTATTATTATTATTATTATTATTCAGATGAGTTGAAATTCAAGCTTCCAAAGAACATGGTGCTCATTAGGAAGTAAGAGAAGGTCAAGGGAAATAGAGAAAGAAGAGCTCTCACTTATTAAAAAGAAAAAAATAAATTAATAAATTAATAAACAGATAAAAATGTATTAAAATGCAAGGAGAATAGCATTAGGGTAGTAATGCACTGCATCTTCGCTTGAACTTTTGAAGTTCCAATTGCACGACATCCTCAGGGAGACTGTTCCACAGTCCTGCGGTGTGGGAACAAAGAACCTCTGGAACTGAGAAGTTCGACAGCGAGGCACATTTACTGCATATTGGTGCTGCTGATCAGCGAATCTGGTTGCTCTCGGCAGGTAAAGGGGATCAGGGATCAGTTGTGAATGTGAAAAACCTCTACCAAAATACAACTTAAGAAAAAGTGACAAACAAGAGACCACCCGTCGATGGTCCTTGTCATAATTGCCAACGGAGATACATCTCTGGCAGAAGCAGCCATCCACACAGGATAACAGTATTCTAGTAAGGGAAGTACAAATAACCTAAAACAGGTTACACTGATTTTATCACTGTCGTAAATATATGAGGCCTTACAAACAATACCTAACATTCGTGCGGCATTTGCTGAAACTTTCATTTGATGTTTTTCAAAAGTAAGATGTGAGTCAAAAGTTACACCTAAAATAGTTGAAGCCTCAGACTCATTCGGCAAAGTCCCATACACCTGAAGGGGAGGATGGGGTGGGTGAAAAATCTGTACGAGATCTGATATAATCAATGGTGTTTTCGTTTTACTGGAGTTCAGCCTCATACCCCACCGACTGCACCATTCGCTGATCCGGTCCATGTCTCGATTGAGCCTCATTTCTCATAAGTGGAGACTTTACTACACCCACAAGTGTTGCATCATCGGCATCTTGTTTTCCAGACCAATATGGTATATCACTTGCACACACCAAACATAATAGTGGAACAAGAACACTACCCTGTGGAACTCCAGACGCAATAGGTCTTGATTAACTATAGATCCCATCAACAGCAACTCGCTGCTGCCTACCTGTAAGGAAATCTTGAAGTAATCCTGACACATATCCATCCACTCCAAGATTCTGAAGTTCATAAATAAGTGCCTTATGATTTGCAAAATCGAAACCAGCACTAAAATCTATTTAAATTACTCTGCACTCAAAACCCCTACCAAGGTTCTCTTACAAATGACATATCAAGTCTAAAAGAGCATCACAGGTACCTAACTGCTTTCTTTATGCATATTGACTATCAGTTAACAATCCTTTACATTCCACATACTTATATAGTGGCTTAAAATAATTTTTTAAGCAACTTTGCAGAACACAGGGAGAATAGAAATTGGCCTGTAGTTACTGCAGTCTGTAGATATATATGCCACTCTTTGGAACAGGCACTGTATTGCTAAGCTTGCGCTCATCCGCAAAGATACCATGTCAACGCAAAACTCTATGAATCATTCTTTCCATCATGCTGAACGAAGCGGTAACTTCACCCTTCCTACCATGACGGGTTCGAATCCTTAAGTGAGAAGGATATCCTCTTCATTTATTTCCACATTTGGAATCAACACCTTAAATGGATAGCAGATCCATTAAAAAGTGTGAAAACCGAGAGGTTATGATGACTCTATGGCTGTCAAAAATACAAGCTCAATATCATTTTTTCTGATAAACGACCAATTCCATGTTGCCCCTATCCCTATTGCCATTCGTTTATTCATTAGATTGCAGCCTAAGACTGAGGCAGTTTTATATAGAGCCAAAACATGGTCAGAGAGGCGTCGTATCACATTTCATATGTACCGACAGCCTGACTTGGACTCACTCGTTAGGAAAATTAAACGCCATACATTCCGTTCGCCTGTAATTGATCGTTAATGACTTGGCATCTTTTGAGCTCTGGACTTGAAAATAGTTTTCGAAAGTCGTGGCCATCTCATTCATATGTTCTCTTTTACTTGCGTGTGCACGTACATGCACACACACACACATACTACGGACGTTTAATGAACCAGTTAAGATTTCTGGAACAAAAGTGAAGAAATTACTATTTTCGTGTGATTATACTACTAGAAACATCTTAGAAAGGGCTAGGGAAAAACTCTTTGCCAGCTTGAGCTTGTACTGCTCATTAAAGGCTGAACAGCTATATCTCTATAATTATCATCAGGTATAGATGTAGTTTGTTCTGAGGAGTATATTTGAAATATCATGAACTTTGGCACACTATCTGTTGAACCAACGACCAAACTCTTATTCGCATGGTAACTTTCTAACAATGTATAAGAGGCAGTGACTTCTCCACCTTCCCAGTGGTCACATGATAAATACACACACACACACATATATGTATATATATATATATATATATATATATATATATATATATATATATATATATATATATATATATATATATATATATATATATATATACACATATACATGATAGTTACATCATCCAATGTCGTGATAGCCAGAAGATTTTCTTTTATCCTCTAAACCTTCGGGTTTGTTCCTTAAAAAAATAGTATTTCCCATCGAGGTATGCCTGAGGAAATTTTCTCTCTGAAGATGAGATAGAGCTATAAAGTGTAATTATGGTATAATTATGGTTAAATGAGCATTTTCGCTATTCAATACTATATAAAGCCGTACAGTGTCTTTGTACCGACTCAACTATATTTCATAACTACAAAAAGCATCAAATCTCCAAACGTACGCGACTGAACAACCAGTCTCTCTCTCTCTCTCTCTCTCTCTCTCTCTCTCTCTCTCTCTCTCTCTCTCTCTCTCTCTCTCTCTCTCTCTTTAAGTAGCTATCTATTAATTAAGCCTACGCAGTCATTCCCCCTTAAATATTCCAAAATCTTTAAGCCAGGAATAATCCAACACCAACTCCTTCACATCATTACCCACAGCTGTTGGTGCTTCGTCCGGAGGTATTCCATTCTCCTCCGCCTCAGCCAACATAACTTTGAGCTCTTACCCACGAGCTGTCAAGGTCCGCCCAACAAGTGGTGGAAGTCGAGTTTCCTGGCGATGCTTGCAATATCAGAGGCAGAGACAACTTGGCATCAGTTTCTCTTCCCACTGACAGGAGAGTATTCGTTTCCTTGTGAATGTTGTAAATGCCAATGGACAGGGTGTGTCAGAACAGTTGCATCTTCTGAGTACACAGCACATACGATATGATGTTTCATCTACTTCGGTCCTGCTCAAGTGCATGTGAATTCGAAATATATACGTACGTATGAGCTGACATAAATTCCAGTCCTTCTTAACAGCGTAGTGGGTAAAGGGGTAGAACCTCGCTCTTACTACCATGCATGGATTTGATGTTCACCAAAGGAGGAAGATCTTATGTATTTATTTTCACTTGGTTTTAAGAGCGTCCAGCGGAAAGCATCTCCAAAAACTGTGAGAATATTAAGAGTTGAAGAGGAAATTTTTAGCTAAATTTCTGAAGAAATTAACCATTAAACTTCATATACAGTATATAGGTTTTAAGAGGCATATAATTTTCTTCAATGTGCTTTCCTTCAATGAAAAGTATTCTTAATGCGAAGTTCGGCGGAAGAAGCAGCCCAGAGTTTTTATCCCGACCAAGCACACTCGGAAAAAAAAAATGTAAAAAATTGAATATGAAATAACTCCAAAGAAGGTTAAATGCCGCAAACACAGCTATGAGATTATCTGAATTAATATGTATATATATAATAAATAAATATA
Source organism: Macrobrachium rosenbergii (assembly GCF_040412425.1). Taxonomy (NCBI): domain Eukaryota; kingdom Metazoa; phylum Arthropoda; class Malacostraca; order Decapoda; family Palaemonidae; genus Macrobrachium; species Macrobrachium rosenbergii. The sequence continues at coordinate 20,423,182 of NC_089789.1, forward strand.
TACAGTATATATATACATATATTCAGTATACACATAAGTATATATATTATATATACATATATGTGCGTGTTGTGTGTGTATATATGTAAATTGCACGCACTCGGCATATCTGTTGTGTTTAGTCCAATAATCAAATCTTTGCTCTCTTACAGGTAAGGACAAAATTCGATCAAAAATAGCATAGTTCAACGTACACTTACACACCCAGACGCACTTATGCACGTATATCAAACGTACTGTGTTGAGAAACAATCTTAATACCAACAGTTATTATAACAGTTAAACATTATTCCTGCGAAATGCACATAGTTAAGCAGAACGCACAGCATCCGCTAACGGAGTGTCTGGGAGGGTATCAGACCCCTTCCGGAGGGAAATGCCCATAATTTGCAGCGGAACCGTGTCATTTGAATCCAGTAACAGTGACTTAGTTGCTCCTGCAAACTGCCGACTATTATGTAACTATCATTTACCCGCGACCACACCGCTTTGCGTGGTGGAATTCACCGTCTGAGAGGGAGAGATGCGAGTGCAACAGTGTGACCGCTGCAGCCTGCATTACTGTTCAAAGAAAGTATATAAGCATGAGGTTAGAGTCAAAGGATATAGACTGTTTACATTTGTTTTATGGCATCAAGAATCTGCTTCAGCGTTTCTTGCATTGTGCGTTGTTCATAGCTTTGCCTATTCCAGTACTTAATTTATTCATATATTTCGCTGAATATATCTATGACAAATAGCAATTTTCTTGAAAGTAAAGCACATCAGACAGTGGGAAGAATGAAATCAATCTGAGCCGCTAAAGATAATCGCTTCCTTGAAATATTCCACCTGACTAGATACATATTACTTGGATGTGTCAATACATTTATTTTTTCTCGGGTAAAATGCCTCAATCTATCTTATAACGTAAGCATCTCTAGATGCTGAGAGTCCCTGGATATATTAAAAGTAATTTTGTAAATCTCTTCTAACTAGATATAAATGATGTCTCCTTCAGCCAAAACATGTAAACTCCAACGTGACATATCACGACCAGTGGCATTTCCACATAATCTTCCAGAATTCCCTGACGCCAGAGGAGGATTGAGAGAGCACACTGTCCCATTACTTATTGACCAATGAATAGGCAACTTCAGGAGATTTGGATTAATTAAGCAAGGGCTTCGTCGTAGCTATTACACTTGACATGTTCGCCTGCTACCTTACCCTACTGAATGATTTACTGGATATCCTTTCCTCCTGAGGAAGTTTTTCTCGCTGTGATAAAATGTCTCGCTGAGGTTATAAGTAATTTGCTCAGCTTCGTAGTTTCCAAAATTCTAACAGAAAAATACACTTTTATTTCAGTGGAATGGCTTACGAATTACAAAAAGGAAGAGAGAGAGAGAGAGAGAGAGAGAGAGAGAGAGAGAGAGAGAGAGAGAGAACTTGGCACATGTCTATTTTTGCACCGCAATCGTCCCCAACGTTCCCAGCTTCCCCCAAGGAAAAAGGAAAAAATAACTTACGTTTTGGTCATGAAAATTATTGACACCAAGAAGTAATATGAAATGCGCTGATCATTTCCTAAAGGATATATCATGAAAATTTCTATATTGCTGACAATAAATGTATTTTTTTCATTTTCCTTTTGAAACTGAAACGTATTTGTTAAATGTTAATGAAATATAAAATGGAAGTAGTTGAAACGAAATATCTGTAATAACACTTGGACAGTAAAGATCGAAATTGAATAAATTATACAAATAAAATCACATTAATCACGTTTGGTCATGTAGAAGGACTAGGATAAGATACCTTACTGATGACTATAATTCAAAGGTGTTGAGAAGAAGGAGGCCAGTAAAATGTACTAAATCTGACGAAGTGACAACAGATTTGATTAAGAGACTCATAATTAATGCATGCCGATAGATACTCACCTTTGCAAGTTTCCTCTCACAAATAATAGTCCCTTGAACTTGCTTCAGTATGAAAGAAAATTTTCAGCCCATTTCTTTACACAAAGATTTTCCTATGCTGAAGAGGTAATGAATACCAGGATGCACCTTTCAGGTGCAGTATTTGTGTAAAAGTGTCATTCTTCCAATGTCAAGAGAGGATTCAAGAGATCTTTGCAACATGAAAGAGTGAAATAAAAGAGAGAGAATTGAAAAAAATATCGTGATTGGCCACAAGAAAAGTTTTTTCATGCAGAAAAATTGGTCTCGTAAACAAAAAAGGAAAAAAGGAAAGGCCAAGGTAATGGAAAAATATTTCTAGATTGAGCCAATACTGTCCAACTAAATAATGAAACTGATATTCTTCATCCACAGATATTAAGTAAAATCTGTGTTGCATGATAAAGGACTCAGAAAAAACGAGAAAAACAAGTTAATTGTAGACCGGTTGAGAGGTATCGTATGATAATAACTTGAGAGATAATGGAACCTGAAATGAGCTTCAAACTCCAATGAAGACAGTTGCTGTAACATACAATGAGCAACTTGAAATAAGGTTTGGAGAAGTCAAAATCCGAAAAGAGAAAAGAATGAGTTTTTTGTGTTTTCGAAGAAGCCTCGTTCAGTGAAAATGACTGAAACAATCAACGCAAGTAGGGTGATAACATGCTTTACTGGAACATGACTAGTATTATAAGATATAATGCAGGTATATATATATATATATATATATATATATATATATATATATATATATATATATATATATATATATATATATATATATATATATATATATATATATATATATATATATATATATATATATATATATATATATATATATAAATAAACCACATCACCGTATATATATATATATATATAATATATATATATATATATATATATATATATATATATATATATATATATATATATATATATATATATATATATATATATATATATATATATATATATATATATATATATATATATATATATATATATATATATATTATATATAGTTTCATATACAAGCATTAAACTACAAATGTCCTTAAATGTCCAATTCGCTCTAAAATAATATATTCAGAGAGAGAGAGAGAGAGAGAGAGAGAGAGAGAGAGAGAGAGAGAGAGAGAGAGAGAGCTTGGCACATATCTATTTTTGCACCGCAATCGTTCCCAACTTCCCCAAGAAAAAGGATAAAATAACTTACGATTTGGTCATAAAAATTATTGACACCAGGAAGTAATACGAAACGCGCTGATCATTTCCTTAAGGATATATCGTGAAAAGTTCTATATTGCTGACAATAAATGTATATTTTTTTGTTCATTTTCCTTTTTGAAACTGAAATGTATTTGTTAAATGTTAATGAAATATAAAATGGAAGTAGTTGAAACGAAATATCTGTAATAACACTTGGAAAGTAAAGATCGAAATTGAATAAATTATACAAATAAAATCACATTAATCACGTTTGGTCATGTAGAAGGACTAGGATAAGATACCTTACTGATGACTCTAATTCAAAGGTGTTGACAAGAAGGAGGCCAGTAAAATGTACTAAATCTGACGAAGTGACAACAGATTTGATTAGGAGACTCATAACTAATGCATGCCGATAGATACTTACCTTAGCAAGTTTCCTCCCACAAATAATACTCCCTTGAACTTGCTTCAGTATGAAAGAAAATTTTCAGCCCATTTCTTTATACAAAGATTTTCCTATGCTGAAGAGGTAATGAATACCAGGATGCAGTATTTGTGTAACAGTGTCATTCCTCCAATGTCAAGAGAGGATTCAAGAGATCTTTGTAACATGAAAGAGCGAAACAAAAAAGAGAGAATTGAAAAAATATCGTGACTGGCCACAAGAAAAATTTGTTCATGGAGAAAAATTGGTCTCGTAAAGAAAAAGGAAAAAGGAAAGGCCAAGGAAATGGAAAAATATTTCTAGATTGAGCCAATATTGTCCAACTACATAACGAAACTGATATTCTTCATCCACAGATATTTAGTAAAATTTGTGTTACATGATAAAGGACTCAGAAAAAACGAGAAAAACAAGTTAATTGTAGACCGGTTGAGAGGTACCGTATGATAATAACTTGAGAGGTAATGGAACCTGAAATGAGCTTCAAACTCCAATGAAGACAGTTGCTGTAACATACAATGAGCAACTTGAAATAAGGTTTGGAGAAGTCAAAATCCGAAAACAGAAAAGAATGAGCTTTTTTGTGTTTTCGAAGAAGCCTCGTTCAGTGAAAATGATCGAAACAATCAACGCAAGTAGGGTGATAACATACTTTACTGGAACGTGACTAGTATCATAAGAGGTACTGCAATGTTAGTGGCACTAATATTTACTAATGAGAGACGTGGCAATATCAAGAACATATTTTTAGAGGAAATTAATTTCTGAGGCTCTTATTAGAATGTGTTGAATAATACTAGAACAGGATACCTAGACTCAGTTATACAGCACCAAAAACAACTGGTTGATCCTTTAAGAGAAGAGGAGAGAGAGACTGTGTCACCGTGGATGGAATGAGAAGGACTTCCAGCGAGAGGAAAATAACCCTTTGAAAAACTCTGGGACTACCTGAGGTCGGAGGAAAATTTTTCACTGAATTTAATCGAGGCGAATTACTATGATGTGGGAATTACCGGCTCTTGCTTTGAAGATGAGGCCATTAAAGCCTTTGGATATGTAACTGTTCCAGGCTTTTATAAGCAGTTGCATAAAGGCTTTTGTACTTATTCTCCCTCCCAGTCATGGTTCATGCACACAGATATACATACACATAACATTTATACATACATACATACATACATACATACATACATACATACATACATACATACATACATACATATATATATATATATATATATATATATATATATATATATATATATATATATATATATATATGCACATATATGTAATATATATAAAATGAATTTTATCACATCACCGTGATTCATATACAAGCATTAAACTACAAATGTCCTTTAATATCCAAGTCGCTTTATCCCGGAAATAATATATTTAGAGAGAGAGAGAGAGAGAGAGAGAGAGAGAGAGAGAGAGAGAGAGAGAGAGAGAGAGAGAGAAGAGAGAAATTATATATTTTTTCCATCTATCGTTGTTTCAGCTTTCTCTAACTACCATTAATCTCCTTATGCCGGTTCCTGGTTTCCATTGTGTTTACACCCTACAGTTTACAGTTCGTTCTAGACATTTCATTTTAGCGATGTCGCAGACCCATCTATGGTGATGAACCGAATTTGTAGCATAAAAAAAGACCTGCTCCATTGACAGGAGCAATACAAACGATGGGATTCGCAGTGGTACAATAGTGAGAAAAGCTGACGAGGAAAAGGAGACATTAGTATACTGGATCGCCTTTGAAATGATGGCACCCCGTTTGTGCATTCCACTGCATCTGAAATTTATTTATCCATTTATCATATATTTTTTTTTTATATCCCGTTCTTCATGGTATAGTTGGCTTAAATCTAACTACGGTTTTCTCTGCACTAGCGTTTACTGGACCACCATTATTCCCAAAGCTCTGTTCCATCACGGATCTCAAAAACTTTTAAAAGGCAGCATTTCTTTTTACAGGCTTGACTGTTCTGTTCGAGAATTACAATTAACACTCTCAGCAAATCCCTCGAAGAGAAGTTTGGTTAAGTAAACAATAAGAATGTAAAACAATAGTAGTAAATAGACTGCAATATTAGCACGTGACAGCGATATGTTCATAATAGAAGTACGAATTTCGTATTTAGTCATACTGTAATGCTTTTATCTCTACACAATGAGTTTCACTAATCAAAAGTGACTACTTTCGGTTTTAGGATACAGCACTTCTAATAAAGTAGAATTTCTCTGTTTAATATGTAAGAATTTAGACAGGAGCACTTAATACATCCTGGAACGATAACAAATGAATGTGTAACCATAATGTCAATGTATCGCTTTGTTTCAAGAATATATACAGGAGATACATCCAGTATGACATCATAATAACGATTACCTCATAAAAAGTGAACGCCATCAGTGGAAAGACGATGAAAACATTCATCTAAGTTAAAAAAAAAAAAAAAAAAAAAACAGTTTGCCAGTAACATTCCAGACAGAAACCCGGATTCGTTCTTTTTGGGCCGAATGTGCGAGACAATTACTCAGGCTGTCATTCTTGGTCTTATGGTCAATAAACCTTTTTTCGATAACTGACGCCAGTTTATCTCCGTCCCCTCTACTGGTCCTGAATTTCTGCTTTGACCCCGACTGGTTATTTCTCTCTCTCTCTCTCTCTCTCTCTCTCTCTCTGCAGCAATTTTGTGCTACAAAAAAGGGGAAATTGCGAATGTTTTATACAGCCCTTGCACAAGTTTAGTTTCCATTATTACTAGTTAAGGGGCAAGGAGTTGTTGATAGTATTTTCTGAATTATTAAGAAAATTATAAAAAATAAATAAATAAATAGCTGAGAAACAAAATCTAAAATTTTCTTCGCTTTCTACAATAACGAAAAATAGAAAATCCTCTGTTGAGTAGACTGCAAATGTTATTTTCATTCTCTTCCCTCAATTCATATGCAGGAAGCGGATTTATTTTAGCATAAATTTACTCTGAACTTATCTTCCTTCTGCCCTAATATCACATTATTTCTGTGAATCTTGGAAAAACTAAAGAAAAATATATGAATCGATCACCTAATTATACCAACCACTGGGAATATCTTGAAAGTGATTCTTCTCTTTTTTTGTTAGAAATAAAGTTCAATATTAAGCATGCAATGGAGTCTAAGAATAAAACCTTGATATAACCATGGTAGTTTCCAATCAGAAGCACGTTTTCTTAAGCAACAGAAACCTACCGAACTCGGGTATTCATAATAAATGATAACAAAATCTTTCGGTCAGTTAACGCAGATAGCCTTTGCATAATTATTTGCAGGTAAACACTGCAAGAGGGTAGGAAATATGTTATAGAAACTAAAACACGCAATTCAGTCTACTAACGAATTAATCTGTGAATAAGAAAAAACACTATGCTTTACGCTTGACGAACTTCAGTTTTAGTAGAAATATAGAAAATATATTGGCTCATTTAAACGGCGGAAAAAATACGTGAGTATCCTGTTCATTCACAAAATAATATGTAAAGGAAAAGAAAGAAAAGAAACAGTAAAAGGGGAAAATATGGCTAACACAGTAGACGAATGAGAAGGATGAAGATCTCCAGTTATGAAATTTTGATGTCATTAAATAAACCATATTAAGAGCATGAATATGACAAACCTCCTACCAGATATATTCAGTCTTGACGATAAAAGAAGGCAAGTCACAGCAATAGGTTATAAAATGACCTGCTTTATTCATTCATAAACTTTAACGTCTTGCTTGCAAAATGTGTATAATACAGTATGTGATGGACGCTGCATTTCCCTGCAATTATTCTATCGCACATATCTTAAAGGAAGTGAATATACTAAATGTATATAAGCAATGCTAATATTGCAAGGAATGCAATATATCTTGACCATGCGAGTACTACCTACTTCTCGCACCTGGGATATGACTGGTTAGCTATTAAGCGGAGACCCTATCAATTGCTTCATAATGAATGGCTGACCGGCCAGCCATTGCAACGGCTGCATTGGAGCTCAGTGGTAAAGGCTGAAGACTAATGGCTAAATATACAAGTGGTACTAACTTTATGCTTCTAGATAAACAAGCAAGGAGAAATTTGGAAACGCAAACTTTTTAATTAAGATATTGATTATCTTCTATTTTTAACAAATCAATTGCCGTTTCATCTTAATTTCCGCATTTCTTCTGGTGTGAACTTCATACTGGAGTGACTGAACTAATTTCACCAATGAACAACGCATTAATAAGACTGAATGAATTCCACAGCACTTTCACGCTCCAATACTTTTTTCTTTTTCAAGATAACTCTTCTTTGTCTATCTCCATTTCTCAATGTATGTGTGTATATATATATATATATATATATATATATATATATATATATATATATATATATATATATATATATATATATATACAGTATATGTATATATATATATATATATATATATATATATATATATATATATATATATATATATATATATATATATATATATATATATATATATATATATAATCATATAATCACCTCAATGTAACGTATATAAGATGACAATGACCATAAACATGATAATGATTCTGATGATGCAACCAAGACCCATCTCTGATATCATGACGTCTGACCACATAATAATGATGACAATGACACTATGGTACACAAGCACATTATTATGGTGCTGATGAAGATGGTCGTGCCAGAAACACTACGAATTTATTATAATTATCAAGAAGTCAGATCACAGGCTAACGATTTAAATGACCATGGAATAGCTCTAAGAATTGTGATGATGACGACGACGATGATGATGATGATGATGATGATGTAGCGGTGGTAGATTTATTTCAAAATGTAACGTGGAACCAATCTTCGTTATCATCATATCAGGAGACAGTGATGGTGAAAATGACGAATGTCTACATCAGAAATATGATACCGAAGTTGATGAATGATGGATATACTTCAAAATGCGACTTCCATTTCAACTGCTTCAACTGCAGATTGCCCACAGTAGTCAAACAGTTGGAGTGAGCCCTCAGGAACTAATTGCTGATTGACACCAAACCATTTCATGTGATAAGAGTGATTGTTTTCATATAACTGGAAAGTCTCTCTAATACTCAATATATCTGTCATGGTGATGGAAATTCTAAATATATTTTACAGAGAAAAAGCCATGCAGCATTTTGTGGCGTCAGGTCTTACTTGCGTTCTTTATCTCCAAATAAAATAATGAATATATAATTCTACAAAATTTTTCCGGACATTTTCCGTACTGACAGCTCACTTCAGGACACTTTGTTTTATGTTGCCCAGGAACACAGTAAGTACGTATCTATTACTATTGTATCTTGGGTCCCTAGCAATATTATTATTTCCTTTGCTGATACGATATTTCAACTAAATCCCTCTAAAAGAACGAAAGACGTTAGGCCAGAGTATGCTAACATCAGGATGTGCTCTCAAGTGAAACAACCTAACATTTCTACCAGAGATTTAGTTACCCTATAATAAATACTTGACAGTGTACATGTACATAACTAAAAAGCGCAACCCACTGCAACCCATTTTGCGGAAAATGCTCCTTTTACTTGAATTTCCCATACGACCAATTACATACTACACCTGGCTCATGTCGAATTTTCATATAATTTATATAAAAATGAATCTTTCCAGTAAGCTAGTCTTTAAACCAGTTCATTCGGAAAGGTATCTTCGCAAAAACTACTCAAAACAAAATCTAAATTCAAATTTGTTTCTACTACATTTGAACATTTGTTTCTGTACTTTACCTTAATAGTCTGGAGTGAGGAATCTCGTCTTGCAACATATTTGAAACTCCATCTGGCAGGGGAGAGCCCAAAGTCTGAAAAAATAAGAATAATATCTCGAATCAATTATCAAGTTATCACTGATAAAATCATCACGGATCTGATATGGTCATCATCAATATATTTACTAGGCATCTTATGCTTTCATCCCTCAACTGCCATTATAGATAAACCAAGATCACAGATCTTAGTTTCTTGATAATTTTTTAGAAAAATATAACTAGCCTATAGTGCTTCAGTTCCTTGAAATTGTCACATTGAAGGTTACATAATTTTATATTAGAGATTTGTGGATCATTACAAATTCAAGCAGAAATTCCCGACTGACGCTTCAGTGACTGACAACATTTTTTTATAAATTCCAAATACACAGCTTAATGAACCAATCAGCTAATCTTCAGCCTTTTCAGTGGTGTATACACCTACTTATAAAAACAAATTTGAATTTCGGCTCCAAAATTTAAAGCCCTAATTTTCTCTGAAAACAGGATTATCCTATTTTGACAGCAGATCAGAAAAGAATTCAACCATCTGGAATGTTTATTGAAACAATTTTCACAATTGTCAAGTTTTTAACAGGGATAGATTCCAGTTAACTTAAATACCACGGACTTGAGCATTTCCAAGAAACAGAAACGTTGGCTCTCTCTCTCTCTCTCTCTCTCTCTCTCTCTCTCTCTCTCTCTCTCTCTCTCTCTCTCTCTCTCTCTCTCGCGCTTGTCGTTTTAAATTCAGAAAAGCCATTGCTGTTCACTAAGCAATGGTCAACGATGATGTGTATAAGTTTCCATACACTACACGAGGGTGGGTGTTTAATGTGTAACGAGCTCTACTCGGTCTGAAAAAGTTCTAATAGGAGAGAGAGAGAGAGAGAGAGAGAGAGAGAGAGAGAGAGAGAGAGAGAGAGCAGACACACAGACATGCGTACAGAGCTATAACTGTTCATTTATTCACACTAATTTGTTGTCCTAAGTTGAAGGCTGTTTCATACGTGAACGATGAAACAGAATTCAATGCCAGACGAAAGTTGGATATCATTCCAAACAGTTATCTATAAATAACGGAGTACGAGAGTCATTTTAAATTCGGATTGACTTAATTACATATTCGCCTGGCTGCTGTCATTAATTCATTACAGTCTGCAATTTTAACTTGTAACAGTCATGTTATCGGATGAGTTTCTCGATGAAAGGCTTCGATTTGTGAAATTTATAACATTTATAATTCAGAACCGCTAATGGTCAATTAAATAATACTCTCTGTCATGTAATTAACTAGACAAAACCTTAATGTTTAACCGTCATACCAAGAACAGTTTACAAATAAATAATGTTTCCAATATTAATCAATTCTCATGCATATGAAGTTTCTGACGGAGATAGTTCACAAAAATATAGGCGCACGATTCCAGAAGATACTTGCATGTGAAAGCAAAGATACTTGTACTGTGAAAGTAGTCAAAGTAATGTTTCATAAATCGACAAGCTTATTTCTAGTTGCATTTAAATCACGTTTCAATCACGCTTTTATTTCATGTCAAAATCACATATCAGCTACTGCTATTAGCTGCGGGGATTGTAGAACCGATTCAAAATCTCAAAGCCCATCTGAATGCTATATCTAAATTTGTAATCTTTTTTTTCATTTGGCCTTCTTATTTATAAGAAAAGCAACAACAGTGATTACTTAGTACACTTTTCATAAAACGTACTTTTAGTTTTAAGTTCGTTCTTTATTTCAAATAAAGCTAAACGGAAAAAAAAGATAATTCGCCAATTATCTGTGAACACTCTCACCCCTCATTCGTGTCTTAATTCAAGAATACAGGCGAATGGAAAATAAATTCAGAACATGAATAAAAAAAAAAAGGCAATTTCCCGTCGTCACTGTGGAAAAACTGGATGTAAATCATTATAAATTAAATTCCTCGAGGGAAATAATACATATTATCTCAGCAGTGGTTAGAAATTGTTTTATAATCCACCGTGTGTCATGAAAACAATTATACTCTGAATGTTTGACGAACTCACAAATGATCTACATTTTACTTTTACTTCTATAATTTATTCATATATATATATTTTTAGTCGTATCCATTTGCACGCACCATTGTTTTCTTGATTAACGTTCCTGATACTGTAGTTATTTAGTTATAATCAGAGACTTTATTGGAAACTTTTTCTTTTGTTTGCAACCTGCCATTTTCCTAGAAACTTTTCATTTTATTTGCGCTGAGTCACACACACGTAATACGTAATTCTGTAAGTTTATTTTACTTTTAACAAGTAAAAAGTGCTCCGAAGTTTCTTCGGCGCAATCGAGCTCTCTGTACAGCGCATAAGCAAGGACACCGAAAATAGATCTCTCTTGTTGGTCTCGGTATGATGCTGCATGAGCCGCGGCCCCTGAATCTTCAACTAGGGCCCGGTGGTGGCCTGTCCTATACCGTTGCCAGAAGCACGACTATGGCTAACTTTAACCTTAGATCAGATAAAAACTACGGAGGTTAAAGGGCTGCAATTTGGTATGTTTGGCGATTGTAGGGTGGATGATCAACATACCAATTTGCAGCCCTCTAACCTCAGTAGTTTTTAAGATCTTAGGGCGGACAGAAAAAAGTGCGGACAGAATCAAGTCCGGACGGACAGACAAAGCCGGCACAATAGTTTTCTTTTACAGAAAACTAAAAATTATATTCCGCTTATTGGTTAATATCATTACACTATTTAGATTTATCTGATAGTTTATTCTGAAAACTCTGCATATTTAACTACAATCATTCAGTATTTCACGTCAGAATGAGAGATCTTATTTCGGACAGTTTAAATCTACATATTATGCATATGTACGACAAGTTATAAAAATGTGATTGCAAACTAAATCCCTCATTTATTCTTTTAGTCATAAAATATTCAGCGAAACAAAATGTTCAAACAAAATTTGCTTTTAAAATGTCATAAAATCATTTAAATATCCTACATTCATTATCAGCAGATAAATCTATTCCCTTAAATCATATTGGTAAAGCTCCATCGATGTCGTTGAAAGCAATTGCACAAAATCAGTTGAATAATTTTTATTGCAAAATAAACTTACTATAATCCATGAAACTTTATTTTGATTTGATATACGGAACTGATATATCAGTTCCGTTATAGCAAACGTTATCGAAGATATATCAAACAGAAAGTACAGTATAATGTCATGTCACTGTGAAATCCTTCTCTCTCGATAAAAACGAATTTACAATTGATAACTGATTCGTATTTGTTTGTGCTCATTATTAAAAGGCTGCAGTATTCCGCACCGTTCGTATTATATGCTAACATGCATATGAATCATAACTCTTGACATTGAAAAGTAAATGCTATAAAGAAGAACAGCTTTTAAAAACGCCACCCCCCCTCTCTCTCTCTCTCTCTCTCTCTCTCTCTCTCTCTCTCTCTCTCTCTCTCTCTCTCTCTCCCCGCTAGCGTCTTCTTTAACTGAGCTTGGTGCATTTCAGTCATAACACAACTTAACCAGAATATCAATGAATGCGGCATGCCAACACATTAGATGCAGGTACGAATGTGTTTACTATATAAGCAACATGTGTGTAATTTGTAGTTAGGAACGCCTCACATTAAAATAGTGAGAAGACAACCACTGTCTGCTTCAAATACAAACAGCGTCTACAGTTGTAAAATCAGCATGTATGATAGCAAAACATGAACAAGCAAACAGACAAATGCTGTTTCTTATTTTACTCTAAGAACAACTGGGTAATGCAAACTGTTACGCACAAAAGGAACGTAAACACAAGTTACATCAGAAGCGCAAACAATGTAATGGCCGCAATGATCCCTCAACTTCTCCAGCTGATTATTCGCATCAACACAAACCAGACGACTTATAGCCAGCGCGGGTTCGAATCCCACCAGGGAATGTCCTTGAGCTTTCTTTTGGTCTGTAAAGCTTGCAGTGTAATTTGTACAGGGAAATATTAAAAAACAGAGAATTTAAGGGTTCACTGGGACCAGAGCAATTCATAGAATTGATGATTTCCAGTACATCCTATCTAAATAATTATGTAACCCTCAAAGATGTGCATTTGCCATTGCATTCGATGCTAAGTCCGTGCCTAGAGTCATTTCTTGGGACTTGTGCAATGCATGTTGTGCTATAAATAACAGTGCCTTAGATACCCTAGTGGAGTAAAATCGATCATCGTTTGAATGAATTTTCGTTGTTCATGACACTAGACGCTATTGCTTCCCTGTAAGCTCCCGAAGGAAATAAGTGTTCAATACCCCAACTCAATAGAGAAGTGCTTTTAATAGTATCTTGAGTGTTCGATTCCCCAACTCAATATAGAAGTGTTGTTAAAGGTATTTCTCTGATCCTTATAATAACTCGTTATAAGACTAATATTCCTTGTGAAAATGATTAGTTTAAGGAAAAACAGAGAGTTTTAGAATTTTCGTGTCAGTTTCATCTGCAATATTTAATTTAGCAGAACTCATGTGTTTATAATGAAAACTTATTTTCTTAATGTCTGAAATAACTTGCAGAATGTTTTTGGTCACTAACACTCTCATATTAAACTTTACTTAGAGGGACGAAATCCAACGGTTCTTTTTTCGCTTCAATTAACTGAATTTTAATGTAATCAACATTAATATGCATATTGAATTAATCCGTCAGTACATCATCAGTATACTTTGCTTTAACGTTGTGCCGACAAAATATGCATTTATGGACTCCTAATCTATAGTGATTGAAATATATTAATTTAGTTAGTAAAGTTGCGATGTTTCTTTATCTTAACCACGTCATTCGTGGCGTTATTCTTTGTATTCTTAACGACACTGCTTTTGTCTCACGTCCGTCTAATGACTATAAAAATATAAAATACGGTGTTTATGAAACTTGGTTTAAATTGCCTTTTCAAAGTTATGACAGTGCCAAATGCCAATGGATGACATGACTGGAAAAGTGTCCTAAATATGTGAAAATATTGTATAAAACTTCCTTATTATTAACTATGATAATAAATATTTTCTGATAAAAGCTCTTTACAAAAAAGACTGAAGAAATATACATGATTAAAAAGTCATTAAAAGCTGATTAACTTTCCTGTAGCGCACAGAAGTTATCTTTGAAGTTGAATTAAATTATAAAGCTTGATCTTTCCAATAAAGCTATTTAACATATATCCGTGTATATTAATCTACAACCGAACATAAACACAGATTCGGAATGATCATTTATTTCGCATCGCATTCTGCATTTTCTTTTCTGAAAAGTATTTTCTAATAAATGCATAGCGTGATTTCCAAACAGCCTTTCAATGCACGTTTGATATGAGTACCTTCACCAAACAAAATGTTCAGGTTGTAAAGCCCTGAACCAAACACTGCACATGCAAACCTTTCGAGTGCAACAAATTATCACAGATTTGGAGGCTGTTCAATGTATTGCAGACAAATTTTTATTTTTTTCAAAGCTAGTTTTTGCAGATTCTGGTGCGAATCCCATCCAAGGTTACATTTCCAACAGTGAGACGGTGGTTTTTCATAAGAGAAGTTGAGTACATATCATGATCTTGAAAAAAAAAAAAAAAAAAAAAAACCGCTCATTTTCGACATGGCAAGTAGGCCTATTTCCAGAAAACAGTGAACCGGACTTACGCAATCAAAGGAAATTACGCTCGAACACGAAAAGATAACCAGTTAAATTAAAAAGTTATCTGGTAAAAGAGCGAGATCTAAATTTTCGATATACAGTACATACTATACATACATATATATATATATATATATATATATATATATATATATATATATATATATATATATATATATATATATATATATATATATATATATATATACATATTGTATATACACTATGTATGCATGTACATATATACATTATATATATATATATATATATATATATATATATATATATATATATATATATATATAAAACTTCTATTGTGTGAAGTAAAATATTTGATAAAATATAAGCTGAGTATATGTCCCAGAGGAAAGCAAATAACGGAGTGCGAGCACCTTCGACTTTGCTTGAGAACGCCTTAACATGCAGACTAAAGATCTTGCAATCCACTGTATAACTTTCCTCTTGGCTATATACTCAGCTAATATGAGACTGTGTGTGTGTGTGTGTGTGTGTTGGTATTGTACGTTTGCCACAAGTTTTGCATATATCACATTATACGCTCTGACTTTGACAAAACGGTCTTGGTTCCATAACTAGTGTAATTTATTTCAGAAGACACTTCGTTCCAATGGCTCTTGTGATAAAGTGGAGATACCTGATTATTTTCCCTATCTTTTATTTCTCAGTGAAGTTATAACTTTTTATTTTTCAGTCTTAGTACCTGTACTCTCAAAAAGTTTAATTCCAGTATCTATTTACAGTTACCTTCAACTTGAACACGGTAATAATATGGAATATGTTACTGTCATTCCCATAAGCGTTCGTCACTCTTAATTGTCTGAGGAATTTAATCTCTCTCTCTCTCTCTCTCTCTCTCTCTCTCTCTCTCTCTCTCTCTCTCTCTCTCCATACGTACATACATACATGCATCTAACTATATGTATATATATACATATATATATGTATGTATGTATGTATGAGTGTATGCATCAGTGATTCCTAAATACGTTATCAGACAGGAAATGTTTGTGTCCACGTTGATCTTAGGATTCCATTTTTGATGAGTCTTGCTGGCCCCATATTTATCAAGTGACATTTTTGGGGACTTCGATGTTAGCGAGGTAACACCGATAACAAAGCTTTAGTATTTTCATGGAAAGGATATAAAGAGAAAATATATAATAATTATCTTTGAGAAAACAAGTAAACTAACGAATGACCTCTACTTCAGGGGGTTCTCTTAGTGATTACATTTAAAGATCTGTGTTCGAATGTTCCCCCTTCTGTAACTCTAGTGGTAAAGTAACCTATGATCTTCTATAATCTTTACTGAAGGGTGTGCAGCTATACCGAATCACAGCTGCTGAAGATTTATATAAACGTCTGTAATGGAGGAGAGCAAATCAGAAATGATTCTGATGTTGAAGTAAATTGCAGTGAGTCGGGTGGAAGGGGCGATAATGACCGTGCAATTACCTTAAATTCCCCTCTATTAATTAGTGCAATTTCTCTTTGTCCTTTGTACTACTTCTTGAGGAAAAAAAAGCCATGCATCATTACCCTGACACCGTTAATAACAGACTCCGCGATATTTGGTGAACATAACAGGATCGATGATAAATAATGTTCTCATAAATAAATGTGGACAGATTTTGGATTTGCGCAGAGAATATGTTAAACAAAAAACTGTGCACCATAAATACGTTTATATTACATAAGAAAAGAACAAGACTTGACTGATAATTTTACGACTGGGTTAATAGCGATTATGCTTGTTTACTTAAATAGTGATAAATAATTTCTATCTCAATATGATCGTTTCACTAATAATATACTGAATTGCATCACTAAATTCAGTTGGACAATCAAAAAGAGAAAACCATGTTATCGAGAAATAGTCTTAATGATGGTAAAAATAATCTATGATAGACTAAGCTGGAAGAGTTTTAAATGAATTAATATCTAGACTTTTTAATGACCTATTAATCATGATCACTAAACGCAGTACATTCCTCATTAGTTTCTAAGTACTCTAAACACACTGCAACCTATTTGATTGACCCACTTATTCATCCGTTGTTAAAATTAGCGTTACATTACATCGACGCCTTGCATACACCGCGTGCATATGCCAATATAACCTTGTGAATTTGCAAATATTTCCAGGCCAAAATGAATCACCTAGTAGCAACTATTTACAAGCTCAAAGCGCGCGAAGAGAGAGAGAGAGAGAGAGAGAGAGAGAGAGAGAGAGAGAGAGAGAGAGGATGCTATTAATGCATTTACTCTTCATTCCTACTATGTAATTCAATTTTTCATGAATCAACGATAAGGGTGATTTGTGTCATTGTCTTTTCGCTGCTATAGCCCACCTGCCATTTTCCTCACAGACTTGAGATAAATCCAAATATGAAGGACGTTGGGAACGTCACATGATGCCGGAAAACTGGATTTATGGTATTTTCAAGCATTATAATGGACTGGGCAACAGTTACATGGGTGGCAGTCATTTGGGCATAATATAATAAAATTATGAGTTAAAATTTAAATGGTTTAGTAGGAATGTTAAATTCGTTTCGTTCTTCATCTCCCTGATGTTTAATGTGCATGGTAAATTGTGGGAATACAATTTAAGTGTCAATCACCAAAAAAAGTGACTCTAAATCTAAGCTTTGGATATTAAATCTTCTTTAAACTGCTAACAACATACATTCAAATCCAAGGAAATTAGATCTACTTGACCAGACAGATCCGGAAACGAACGAAAGTCAAGTTATCATAATTATGAAACAAGATTTCTCGATGCTTTTTTTAACCCCAAAGAATGTACCTCATCCGAGCAAAACCTCCCACAGACTTTTAGAGTAACTCCCAGAGTAAACTCTCTCTCTCTCTCTCTCTCTCTCTCTCTCTCTCTCTCTCTCTCTCTCTACTCAGATCAAACACAAACGAATGATGAGCTTTCAGTAATTATGATTTAGCTCATTAGTATATACCAGGCTACACTTGGACCTATGCTCAAAACCTGTTTAAATCACAAGATTTTCTTATCATTCAAACTTTAGTCTATGTGCAGTTTCACAGCATGCTTATAAAAAATTACCCTATCATGATACCAAAGTAATATCTACGTCTGTAAACTAAAAAAATAACCTTTAATATTGTTTACTCCTAGAATAATGAAGCTAGGCCTATGCTACCAATTAGCCAGATTTTTTATTTCACTGGTCTTCTTTTAAGCCTACAATCATTCAACTTCAGTCAAAAATGCGTATTTATTGTAACCTTTATTTATTCATTCTATCTATGTATTGTTCCAATTCATAACAATGAAAAACAATAAGAATGTCCAGGCTAGCCTTTTATGCCGTATGTATCCCATCTACACAAAGGATGACAGGAACTCAATGAGAATTCAAACTTTTGCACGATAAGTTATTTGGTTTATACAGCCCCGAAAATCCCAGTCACTGAACTATTTTAATGATTTTTATGCTCAAGAAAATATTATATAAATATGCAAGGTATTCTGAACAGAAAACAATACCATTGCCACCACGCCATGTGTTAATTGAAATTTCCCTCCTTCCGGCCAATACCGCAGTGGCTGTTCCATTTACCTCCCTCAGACACCAGACAACCTCATAGACAACAATATTTCATGCTTTTTCGAATATTAACCTTCTTCGTTTGATTCGCATGCAAAAAAGTACTGAAATACATTTTATTTGCACTTGCATAGCCAAATGTCTTTTTTATTTCCCTACAATAAAATGAAAATAATAATTTAAAGTCCATCGTTCGTTTGTGTTTGACCTGATTAGACTGTTTGTTATAAGCGGGTCATTCGCGTTCTTGTACTGTTATAGTATTGATATAAATCTGGCATGTTTATTATCTAACAAAGAAGAAGAAATTTAATATATATATATATATATATATATATATATATATATATATATATATATATATATATATATATATATATATATATATATATATATATATATATAAGAAATATAAAAAAGCACCAACTCTGACTACTACTCATCCTCCTCCCCCACCTCTTCTTCATCTTCCTCTTCTTCTTACCGGTTATATGAATAGTAGAGAATTAATAAACCTTCAGTGTACATTAATTGGTGGCATAAATCATTTTATCCTTTCGTCTTCGCTTACTTCCCTATTCCTGTTTCCATTTCGTTATCAGCAGCTTTTTCAAGGATCGACCCCTTCCCCTCTCTCCATAAATCATTTTTGCAATCAGCAATTTCCTCCTTTCCTCGATTTGTGTTTACTATATTTCATCTCCCCATCACTAATAAAGCCTGAACCAAATTCCGCTGTTTTACCCCCCCTCTCTCTCTCTCTCTCTATTTTACATATGACATTTGTATAAATTTTTCATACCTTTTGGTGTCAGGTATGGAAACAGAACTCAGCATATGGAAAGGTCTCGTTTCTTTCAAAAACTACTTATATGGAGGTACCAACTAATCTTTCTTGTAGTTTAAAGGCTTACACAGTATGTAGCTCATCAGCGGCAAGGAACAGGTTTATCGCACATACACCTTCTCCACTCACGTTAGGAACAAAGGGAAACAGGCAGTGGCTACTAATGACTTATCGGATAGACCTCTCAGGCACCCTAAACAACATCCTAGCTCACAAAGACGGTATGGTCGTGGTGCCAGTGAGATTTTATTAAGCCATAAGCGAGCCTTGAACTTGGGACCATCACGACTGCACTGTGAAGATAGGTTGAAGCAACCTGAGCTGTCACTACCATCTTCTTCTTCTTCGTTTAACGTGCTTTTTCCCATTTTTCATATGGGGTAAGCACGATGCCTTCTTTTGAAGGACTTTGATTTGGCTTTGGGGTAGGCCGTAGCCTCGATCGGCTGCCCTGCCTGACATCGCTTAGACCCCGGTAGCACATGTGTATATGTATCGTGCCAATCCCCAGCTCCCTCTCCATATGTGTGTGTGTGTGTGTGTGTGTGTGTGTGACATTACAAGCACGCCTTTGAACATCTTTTGAAATTTGTTTAGGCATGCTCTATTGATTTACTGTTGTCTGAATGACTGAAAATATGACACTTAATATAATGTCAAGAAAAATTTTGAGGAATTAATGACAAAATATAGTGATATATTCACTACCAACAGTGACTGCTTAGGTAAAACTAGTGTAATTGAACATCAGATAAGATTGAGCTCGATTATAAAATCAAATATCGAATCTGCTTCACTGTCAAATGAAAAACGAGAGTAAATCACATTATCAGCTGACTGTCTGCTAAATCGCGTCTATTCATATTTATTCGAGGCACTAAGTAGCAAATAAGTAACAACTATTACCAATCGTTTGTTTTTACCAAAATCTATAGTTTTATTACCAATTACCTGTCCCTGAATCTCGATCAATAAATTTAATGAGCTGCCAGAGTGTATCTTTTTTGCAATTTAGAATTAAATGAAAATTTTTATCTTGTTTCTTTCACAAAAAAGTCATTTTGAGATTAGGTACAGGAATAAAGATCTTTGGAGAGAAAAGCTATATATTCTTAAATTCACATGCAGAGTAAAATACATATTTCCTATTTATAACCAAATTTGTACATTGGGCTTGGATAAACATTAACACTGAAGTTTCGTGTAATCCGAAACTTAAATTTATATAATGAAATCATATTCTTCTGGGTTAATTTTAGGTTGTGTCCTCTTACGAATATCGTGTTTTTTTCATCTAAACAGTTTCTTTTATAGGCTGTTTTCTTCACAAAGGCAATATGTGGGGCTTTTCTTTATATACATTTAGGTCGTAGAGTCTCCTTAATTTTTTTTTTTCATTCTTCCTATTTCTTTCTGATTTACATAAACTATTTTACAAAAGGTTGCGTATCCGGGTCATGTGATAAAAGTCATTCCCAATGTTGGGAAACCAATAATGATATCTGAAAAACACAACTGCTTCGATAATAGAGCAAAGCTTAATTTAATGAAACGCAAATATTCCTGATCAATGCTGATTTAATCACTGGAGAAATTTGAAACTGATCTTAGCTGTCTAAAATCATTACAAGGAAACGTAATTCATACTGTTTAAAAGTGGACTACTTACAACAGAATTAACTACGGAATAGAAACGATAAGTAAAAGCTGAATTTAAACGACAGAAGTATTTTAGTCCCCTGGTAAGTGCTGAAAGAATGACGGTGTTGCAAGAACTGCCGAACAACATTAGGCGAATTAAAAGCAATGAAGGCGATAATCCGATAACGAAATGCTCACTGCATGAAAATGGATGTCGTCGATAAAGTTAATGTACCAAAAGAAACTCCCATTTTGCCAACGTTAGAAAAGAAAAAAAAAAATGGTTAACAGGGGTCGCGTGTAGGTGTTCTTGAGTAGCAGCTAGCTGCGACTGAATAAAAGGAAGATATTTCATGCGTATGAAAGAGCGTATACGAGTGGTCAATGACTAAGATTAGAGATAATTGTTGCGAGTTTAATTAGAGACCTCCGACAAGGCCAATGATCTCTGGTGGATGGATAAAGTGACTGTTCGGATGTATTGGACTTTTGCATGTTCCGTTCTCGGTTACCTAATCAGGTTAACAATAATCTACATCCATAATCTATATATGACCACACACACACACATATATATA
Source organism: Macrobrachium rosenbergii (assembly GCF_040412425.1). Taxonomy (NCBI): domain Eukaryota; kingdom Metazoa; phylum Arthropoda; class Malacostraca; order Decapoda; family Palaemonidae; genus Macrobrachium; species Macrobrachium rosenbergii. The sequence goes on from NC_089789.1 coordinate 20,444,974, forward strand.
TATATATATATATATATATATATATATATATATATATATATATATATATATATATATATATATACATATATATATATAATATACATATATGTATATATGTATACATATATAAATATATATATACATATATATATATATATATGTATATATATATATATATATATATATATATATATATATATATATATATATATATATATATATATATATATATATATATATATATATATATATATATATATATATATATATATATATATATATATATATATATATATATATATATATATATATATATATATATATATATATAAATTATATACATACAGCAACTGTCTGTTTCCTTAAACTACAGACACTTCTGGTAAGCCTTTCAACTTTCAGCATACCTTCGAGGCCTACCCATAGACAGACTTAAACAGGAGGTTAACATTGTCGTTTCTGTGAAAATAGAGGTCCACTTTTCCTTTCACAAAAGACACAAATCTTACGCATAACAGCATTATATTCTTATATTCTTGGACCGGCGTAACAAGTTTCCCTGTGGCAGCTCCGACGTATAGTTCATAACGCTACTTCCAAGAGTATGTCTAAAATACAAGTCTTCCTCGTTTTATCCAAATATACTTTTCCCGAATACTTAATCAATAAAAAAAGATCCCACATCAATTTTATGCAAAACCTTAACGTGAGTAACAGATTCCTTCAGTTGAAACACAAGATACTTATTTACAAAAACTTTCACAGGTCTGTCTAAATGATTTTTATGACAATCATAGCGTACTGAATCGAAAATTTTTGTCATATGAAGTAGTTTATCGTATGATCACGTATCTTTGTTTAGAGCCAGTCTTAGGGTACAGATGGGATATTTCGTGTATGTAAGAAAATATTTTACTTATATAAGCATTACATGTATTATTCTTTATTTTTAGACAAGTACAAATTTCGAAACTGTGTCGTTTTGTCTCCAACATAAAAGTTACGCTAAAAAGATCTGACATAAATTTTCTTTCATCTTTTTCGGGTAATTATATCGGAAGGAATCAATTATTTAAATATGTATAAGTATTCATTGATAAAAACCTCAAAAATTCTTTTTTTATGGAAACTCTGACGTGCAGAACTAATT
>NC_089789.1:20451105-20518605 GCF_040412425.1 Macrobrachium rosenbergii
GGTCCAGTTTAAAGCAATTCTTTTCATAGATGAACCAAAATCAGCAAACAACCACCTCTCTCTCTCCCCCCCCTCTCTCATTAATATCCTACTTCTCGCTTGCAAATTACACTCACCTTCACTTGATTATAAACCAGCCTTTTCTTAGCTACCTATTGACATCCCAGGTACCACCGGTAGCCTTATGTTAATGTAATGTGACATTTCACGTCCCAGCAGAACTCAGGTGTAAAAGGAGAACAAGAGACAAATTATTTCAAATATGCCATAAACTTCAAAAACCCGGTCAGTAAGCAAAATAAGCAAAATCAAAAGATTCAGCGTGAAAATCAAATGTATCGAGCTGCTTCTGGGTATGACATTTTTCTCACTGCCTTTTTGATAAATTTAATTTTTGATATTTTTGTGACTTCAAATGTAATAAGATTAATAAGTGAAAAGGTGATTTTCAGTTAGAACATCTGACAGAAACGTGATCAATACATGAAGACAACCCAAACGAAGAAGGAATAGACAAGGAACAATGACGGCTGAAAATAAAAAAATACATAGAGAGTTCTCTACGGCCATTCGAAGTATAATCCAGAAAGAGTAGTGAGAAAAATAAAATTTTATTTTCCCATTTCAAGTTAATAAAAACAGAAGAAGCAATCCAACCCGCCGTTAGTGCAACCCAGAGAGTATTTAAAAAGCTAATACACATGGAACGCACCGTTATTAGGTCTGTTTTCGCAATAATTGCTGTGTTCGTTGATGAGGGAGCGTTATGTCTCAAATTTTAGTAGGTCGTTACAGACGCTAATGTCAAAATTAAGCAGTAAAAAAGCGCTCTCTCTCTCTCTCTCTCTCTCTCTCTCTCTCTCTCTCTCTCTCTCTCTCTCTCTCTCAACGTCAGTTAATAAAATTTATGACTGGCAAGTCTGAATATATAATCATATACGGTAATGTCGGGTCAGCAACGTGACTCGTTCTGATGCTCTGAATGCGGATTCGAATTCTGCTACGGACATCAGGAGTGATTTATTTCCTGCATTTCGTTGTAAGGCTTTGTAGTGATAAGCGTATCTAAATGGTGTGAATAATTCGCTAGGCTAAGAGAGCTTTGTGGTTATTACAATGAAATACCTATGTGGTAAAAAGTTTGTATCCTATAAATATATATATATATATATATATATATATATATATATATATATATATATATATATATATATATATATATACAGTATATATATATATATATATATATATATATATATATATATATATATATATATATATGTATATATATATATATATATATATATATATATATATATATATATATATATACATATATATATATAAACACATACACATATACCATAATTCTAGCACACACTGCTATGCTCATAGAGGCTATACGTAAGTAAAATTACAAGAAGGATGAAATTCCATAGAAGAATTATAAAAAGCTTTCATGAGAAGAAGGCAGTGAAATATCAAATTTCTCTTGCCTTAATATTTTGAAGAATAATTCCACACCCAACAATATTTGGAATTCCAACCAACATGCCTGTACAGCAAAATATCTACCTCGTCTAAAGGCATTATTTGCATATTGTATTTGGGACGGAAATACAATACTGTATTCATTCGGTGGTCTTTCATGCAGAAACTGAATATCCAGGATAAGCCAAAAAGGAAATTGTTGAAATATTGGTTATTCTCTAATTTCTTTTCAAACATATACCAATCTAAGTTCTTCAGTTAATGAAAAACAATTTAGTGCCGTTATGAACTAAATATTAACCGCAAAAATAAAATAAAATAAAATCTTCACATGTGAGAGTGACTGTGAGTTGTGAGAGTGACTGTGAGTGTTTATCTTTATGCATACATATAATTAATAATATGCTCTTTCTCCGAATAGGGCACAGCTTTACCGGAAAGGAGATAATACTCGCTGGTATCCTGCCCTAAATCTAACAAAAAAAAAAAAAAAAAAAGGAATCGACAGTGAATGTGTTCTTGTATGCTTGAATACATGCGTATAGGTATGTGAGGTCCCGATATGTCGCGGGGACCCTCAAGGCATCTTCGCTTCAAAACAAAATCTACGTGACGCACTGAGTACTCTCAGTAAACTCAGATCCTGCTCTCCTGATTCAAAAGATCTTTTACGTATTTTTCAGAAGATGCTTTGTGTCCTTGTTAGAACTGTAATTACTAATGTATGCAAGGCACTGCAAGCTTTCCAACCATATGTATTTGAAATCTCCTCCTAAATTGTATATAGAATTGTTAACCATTTTTCAGGTGTGAGAAAACACATCTGACCGCATATAGATGTCCCTATGTTTTTCCCCGAATGCCAAATGCTACGTTTACGCTCCCAAGTGTTCTTGACCTGTCAGAGATTTATTATGCTATGAAAAAGAGGAAATGTATATCTCTGAATTATTCAAACTTTCTCATAACTCCTTTCCGAAAAAACGTGAAATTGTCTTATGCAATTTACAGGGATGCGTACTGTGTTTACTGTAGCTATTATTTGGTGCTTGTCGAATGTTTTAGAATATGTAGTCATTCTAAATTTATATCCCTCGTCATGTTGTTATAAATGCGACGCTCTCTCTCTCTCTCTCTCTCTCTCTCTCTCTCTCTCTCTCTCTCTCTCTCTCTCTCTCTCGTTGACAATCACACTTTAAATCATAAATGCTCAGCAAGAAATATTATTACGTTCACGAATGTGAATATGAAAAATATCGTTCCAGCCAGAAAGGCTCCAGAGGTTCAGTTAACAGATTTACCCTTCCTAATGCCTGATGTACTCGTATCATCCGTTATGAAAAATAATCCCTTAAATGCTTGCAGGAAAATGTGAAATGTTACCGCTGTTCTCGAAAAGGCAAAACAAGAGTTTCTGGTCTAGTTGGCTGTTTGCCGTAATTCAGAATGAAATCGTGTTAGATTATCCCTTGGGGTGTCATAGTTGAATGCTATATCACGATGCCCGCCGTTGATTTCTCTTTCACGAGGTCCCTTTCCGAAATGTTAAATTTCCGTTTTCTCGTCATGAATTTTAAAAGAAAATATGGCGAAGTATATCAAAAACAGAACATAAGCTACTAAGAACCATCAAAATGGAAATACCGTGTTCTAAGCGAACTGTAGTTGCTCATTCTCTGCGCAACATACTACCCTCTCCTGACAATAAAATGTTGGGGCTTTACGCCAAGTACTATTTTCTTATCGCTGTTGTCAACACAGGTTTTCATACATATTCTACCGAGTTTTCTCGTTGGCTTTGAGAAAATAATGTACCGAATTCCTTACTTTTACTCCTCTTCATCCGATTTACCAAAGTTTTAATGTGATCTTATCTTATATAAGATTGTTCTCACACTTAGGAAGCCTCCCCCCTTGCTTCCCTTGACAGATGTGAATGGAATTTCTCTGATCAATGACAACTTCGACCATTCGTAATTCTTTATCCTTTCTATCGTAAGGCGTCTACCTGTCCCTTTTCTGCTGGTACTGTTTTGGCCAATGTTCATAAAAATTAAGAAAAACGTCTGATCTTGAATGATGTTTAATCAGAAATCATATATTAACAGAGTATCGCAGGCTCCCTCCCTCCACGTGAAAGAAATTTTTTGAGTAACATTTCAAATGTCATGGCATGCAGAAGCATGCGTCTAGGAATAACGTCAAAAATAGCAACCAACACCAAGTCTGGGCATACACTAAGGCTAGCGTCCATCTGAGCGGGAAACAGTGGACCAAACATTCAAAATTCGTGAGTGCCATATTTATCCTAGATTCTTGTGGGGGTTTGGTGATTTGACCCTAAATGATATTGATCCCCTATTTGAATAACTCAAATTATGTTAATTACACCCCTATTACAGTAACTCAAATTAAGTTAGTTACAACCCTATTAGAGGAACTCAAATTAGGTTAGTTACAACACTTTTAGAGTAATTCAGGCTAGTTACAACCGAAGTGTTGAACTGAGTAGTAACAACGAGTCCTTATGCATCGTATCTGGTAAGGAAATTATTAATCTGCAAAATCACAGAGAACTTTCCAGCAACCAGTGGCCTAGCGCAACATACCCCATGGGCCTCAAATAAAAGGACATCAAATGCAATTAATCCTGGGACTGTACGAACGTCGATACACAGTCCCGTTAAAGCGAGTTTGGAATCTCCACTAAGGATATAGGTCATCATGACTCCATAAATCGTCGAAGACAGAAAGTCCAGTTTGAAAGCGATGACTGGCTGTACATGCTGACATCCAACTTGGAATCAATGCTACGACGCCCAGGAATAAGTTTGAAGGTGAGCATTCCCCTAGTATCTTTTTTATTATTCCTTGAGTCACCGCTGTAACAGTCACTCCACTAAAGATTTTCTGTCAACATAGGTAAGCTTTAGTGCATCTTACGTGGTATACTCAAGGTATTTATTGACGAGTGCTTGCAGTGTCCCTTTTGCCTCTAGCTGCACTCACATTTTAGCTGTTTATTTTACCTCTACTTCTACTTCCTTTCTTCCATCTTTCTATCTTACCTCTTCAACTTTTACCTCTCGGTGTAACTCAGGGGTTTTCTACGAGTTTCACCTTTAAATGCTTGTACTTCATGATTTATTTTCTGGAGATTTACATCTTGCTGCCCAACAACTCCAACTCCCTCTTTTCACAGTCCGAAGCATTGAATGCATGTAGATGACCCATTATTTGGCTTTAAAGCCTAATATTCATGGTTCATACATAAGTGACTCTCCAAATTAAAACTTCAAGCATCTCTCTTTACTTCTGTTTTCCTTAGACTGTACAATACTGAATCATTCACGAGCCTTCTTTATTACTTTGATGAGAGGTCTCAGCCTGTGTACTTTGTCAGACTCAACAGTACCTCAATCTGGACTGGGCTATGTCAAGGCTTAAGGTACTCATACGCCACTGTTTAAATAAACGGGCAGGCAAACACATTAACACACACTGAGGTTAGAATGCCAGCCTCCCCAGCACGAAGAGCTGGATTTGATTCCCTTCCGTGGAAAACTGGATTTGGGTGCAGTCCATCAAACATCCAGTATGTCTCTGCTGACCTAATCAGTGAATTATGTTCCTGATAATTTGATGCCTGGTGAACCATAACTGAGTTTTAGGATGACATGGGGCTAACAACCTCTTCCCAAAAGACTTAATGAAACTGGAATGCCGACAGCGAGAAGGAGAGGCAGAGGATTATGGTTATTATCATACGGTAAAAGTAAATCTCTCGAATGAATAATGCAAACAGAAAAACACAATTATCGGATTTTAGCAGCTTGACCTCCCGGAATGCATCTGATTGAATCAATAGGTCTGTAATAATTTAACAACTTATATTCCGTCATCACTCTTCTAAAGAGCAATCAAATCATATTAATAAGTATTATATGACTATCATTTCACTTTCACCATTAATCCTTTAGTCCCAAATAAATTTTATAATCTCCAGTAAATCCACCTAATTTCAGAAGGGCGATTACACCAATTAAACAGCCTTATTTTCTTAATGTAACTGCTTTATAACGGTCGCATTTGAATTTCCGAATACATATTGTTTTGGTAAACACAAATGATCGTTAAATGTCCCACTAAAAAACTTTTGTCCCCATCATTCATATTTATTTCTCAATTTTTCTGTTCAATTATATTTTTCTGTTCTGTTATATGACAGATTACTTAACATGAGCAATAAAAACTCCATCAGTTATGATGCGTGTGCTACTTTTTCCTACATTCTTCAGAAGCAGTTAAAAGTATTAGACTATGTCTAAATACCTGTTATTTTTCTGATATCTGTCCTAAAAAAATAAGATATTGTATAGTGGTTAAAATATCATTGATAAATAACTTTAAAATCAGTCTAAGGCGGATCACCTATCGATTCTACATCAGCAAATACATCATCATTAATTCACTAAAAGCTTTGTAAATTATTTGCAATTACTCGCCATAAAATATATTGATGACAAAGTCCATGTTCACTTAAAACATATGCATATGTGCACTTACCTTCCGAAAGCACTGGGGTGAGATCCGACAGTATATCTACAAGTGCTACTTCTCACAAGGGTATACATTCTGGATTTGACAACATGGTGGTTTAACCTTTTTTTTTCCTGAATCCACAATCTGTTGAATAAAAAAAAAAAAGTTGGTGAAACAACACTCACTTTCACCTTGTCATGAAAACCAAAACCTACTTACAGGCATCAACTCCTAATGAACACTACACATTTTTTAACATTACTCCCTCAATTCACCATTTTAACGGAAGAATCAAAATTCAGTAACCCACACATCATGAAATAAATTCAGCGACGGAGCCACAGAGAAGGCAAAAAGGGCATTTGCTTTACGATACACGGCACAAGAATGTAGCTGAAAGAGCAATAATACTACTGCTTGATAAGTAGTACATCTGCTGCTCAGGTTTTTCAAGGATGTTTGTTCTCTCGTATTTGACACTTTTGCATCTTACTCTCTCCGCTAGGACTTACTATAGCCAATCAGTTCCTCGTTGGGAAAGTGGGTTCCGTTCTCAGCTAGCACTCTGCTACCAGCGAGTTCGAATCTCCGATCGGCCAATGAAGAATAAGAGGAATTTATTTCTGGTGATAAAAATTAATTTCTCGCTATAATGTGGTTCCGATTCCACAATAAGCTAGGTAAACAATTGGTTCTTAGCCACGTAAAATAAATCTAATCCTTCGGGCCAGCCCTAGGAGAGCTGTTGATCAGCTCAGAGTCTGGTTAAACTAAGATATACTTTTTTTTTACTATAGCTAATTAGTATAAAAAAGGTATTGCTAATATTGTAACTACTACAACTACTACTAATATCAACAATAATATCAGTACATTACAACGTTGATAAGGAATTTACCCAAAGTTTTCTCCCTTGTCAAAGCAGTCTTAATACCTACATTCAGAAATTAAGACAACAAACAGATGAACAGCAAAGGTTTACACGCAAGTTCAAGAAAAAAAAAGCGCTAACAACGTTCAAAAGCTGCGAGGGAGTTCCTTTGAAGACCTTAAGGGAGACAGGGGAGTCGCCGGGAACTTCATCAGGTCCGATTTTTAGATGCAGACTGAAGTGAAACTATCAACGGATGTCTCAAGTAAAAACACGGACAACTACCCTGTGAGCAGCAACTACTTTCTAGGTCGGTGAAATCTTTTAGTGATAAAGGTCTTGTAGTATTCTCTAGGTATCACATCGGGGCTGTTAAAAGTGGTCATTATGCATATGCATATATACATATAAATATATATATATATATATACATATATATATATATATATATATATATATATATATATATATATATATATATATATATATATATATATATATATATATATATATATATGCATAATGACGACTTTCGTTCCTCCATTTTTAAAGTCTTTGACGATTTCGTTCTATTTACGTCTCCTCCAACGTATGAAAGTAACGCGGTACAATTTGTACTGCGTTACTTTCATACGTTGGAGGAGACGTAAAATCAGAACGAAAATCAAATCAAAAACTTAAAAAAAATGGAGGAACGAATATTTCTAAGACTGCACATTAAGAAAGCATTATCATCCGAAGATTCTGATTTATCAAAAGCAACGACTGAAATAAGCTGAAAGGAACGGTCGAATATTTTTGATGGGACCATGAGTCCAAAACTGGATAACAGTTGGCAACCGTCCCTGTAACCAGGGGTGGATCAAATACAATTGTATTTGTATTTTAATTGTATTTAAATACACTTTTAATGTATTTGCATTTTGCTATCCAGAGAAAAGGTATTTTGAATTTGTATTTGTATTTTGGCACCCAGAAAAAAGTATTTTGTATTTGTATTTACATTTCAAGAGTGGTTGCAGACAATGCTTCGCCTAAGGTTAGAGCATTTCATGTCTGTCTACCAGGAATATATGGAAATGAAGTAAGGAGTGAAAATAGCGGTGAAAATGGAGACACCCTTGACCTTGATATTTTGGAAGAGGAACTTGATCTGAATGAGGTGCTCGCCCTTCTTCCACCGGACTGGTCCAGTTGCTTTGCACACATTTAAGAACTCTGCATACAAGATGCCTGCAGTGATCCCAGCGTCAGAAACAGTGCAGTTGCAACTGTGATACAGAAGTGCTATAGTCTTTTGGCTGCAATACGTCGATCTACTGTGGCAGCACCGTTCTTGGAAAAGACTGGGGTTTCACTGCAAGCTGCCAATGCTACTAGATGAAACTCTCAACTGACAATCCTTACGCCAGTTCTCAAGGAAACCAAGGGAGCCAACACAGCTATTCGTGTTCTAGGGTTGAACAAGACTGTAGGAGAGAGGAATGGAAATAGCAGTGCTGAGAGAAGTGATACAAGTTTGGAACCGTCCAAAAGGCAATGCCGCAAGTGGAAGGAGAAAATATCGTTACACTTTCTTGCGTTGCACCAGTTGTATTTGGTCTTGAGCACAGCCTCAAACTATTCACAGACAGTAAACCGCTCTACTGCTTTAACTTGGCAAATGCACTACAGTCATCTATCAAAAAGAGGTTGCATCCATTTCTTGAGAAGACTGATGTCATTGCCGCAGCTGTCGTGGACCCCAGGTTTAAGCTGGCGTGTAAGGAACTGCAAAAGGAAAAGATTTTGAAGACTGTAGACTTAATTATTTCCGAGTCAACTCAGTCGACATTGAAGAAGATAACAATTCAAGAGAATGAGCCTTCTGTCTCCAAGAGCATCAGTCAAGATGTGGCTAGTATGGGTGCAAAACGACCTCGTCTTTTTGCCTACATGCCGCCACCTGGGCAAATGATGGCGAGTGCATCAACAAACGACACTACAGCGGTGAAGGCAGAGCTTGAAACGTGCCTAGAAGAAGGTGTTCTGCCATTTGATGTTAACCCAATGAGGTACTGGAGTGATACACAAAGCTTCAATATTCTGAAGCACGTTCCCAAGAAGCATGCAACGTCGGCATCATCTGAGGGGGTGTTTAGCAAGGTCGACAATTTTTACACTCCTGAGCGAACAAAACTCGCCCTGGAAGCCTTCCGGGCATTAGTGATGATAAAATGCTATTATGATATGTAAACTTGTGTGAAAAAAGTATCTGTTTATATTTTGTACATAATTACAGTATTTTTATTTGTATCTTCGGAATGTGGATTAGAAGTATTTGTATTTGTATTTTTAGATTCAGGAATAAAAGTATTTGTATTTGTATTTTTGAAATCCCGAAAAAAAGTATTTTATTCGTATTTGACTCGTAAAAAATCAGTATTTGATCCAACCCTACTGTAACGCTATCATTTAAAACGCAATTTAATAAGTTTTCTGAGTTACTTTCTCTACCAAATGGATTCTAAGCGTAATGAAATTTCTCGGAAAAATGGGGATTTTTTCATAATTTCACTTTACATCTTCTTGGTTTATTCTTCGCCAGCACGCAAGGCGAAATTACAATTAAGGTTCTTTGCGCAATGATTTCACATCGAATGATCGCATTTTTGAGCATTAATTAATAAGAAGATTTACCATAACGAGGGAATTTCAAGCGTATTTGAAGAGCATCCTATTTGCAATGGAAATTACAGTTTAAATTTTCGGACGCATCTTGGTAGAATTTACGTTTTCAAAAAGGAAATTGATACTGATTTTTATGTACATTTCTCGACTTCTATAATGATACTTAACATTGTTCTTATATGGTAAAAAGTCAAATACTACATTTCATTCAAAGAGAACCCTTATCTGGAAGTAACATTGGCTTGGAAATGCTTTTAAAATCCAAGCAAAGTCTTTCTTTACAATATTGTACATATAGGACGATCTCACATTTTTTTTCTTTATTTTTGGGTGGCTGGTTCAAGTGACACGTGTAAGAGTATTTTCGATAGTGAGGAAAATTTCCAATATTTTTCTCTACAATTTTGCTCAAAATTGATTACGGTCCAGTTATCTTCCAAACATTTTTTACTTCGATAGAATATTTTCTTTACGGTGTAAAAAAAAAAAAAAGAATTACTTTTTTCTTGGTGGGATATACTTTGATTTTCCTAGCAAACGATATTTCATTTGAGTGACTTGAGTTGTTGCCCATCGGTTGCAACAAAATATTGTCTTATTCCGCATCGCTTTCCAACTGTAGTGATTTTGATGATTTTAGTTTCCTTTTATTCAGTACTCATGTGAAATTTTTAGATTATGGATATCAGAATAGCAATTGCCTTACATGAATCTTATCTCAGCTACCTAACAACTGTCATACTTTGCATTTTTATCGATATGGAGATAAGAAATTGGACATCGAGGAACTGAAAGAAAAGACAGCTGACTGATTTTTCGCGTAATTTTTCCTTGTAAAGAAAAATAAATTAAATTCAACCGTAAATGTATGATATGAACAATGACAGTTGAAACGGACTATGGACAGCAACACCATAAGCAACTTCTTTTTACGATATTCTATCACGTTTTACAAATAAAGAGAAGCGATTTACATAAACTCTGTGTACTCACTCCTTTCCTCCTTTGTAACTTCCACCCCACAGACTCAGAACTCCGAGTTTAACCGAGCGGAAAAACACGACGACTAGTGAATACGTAACTTTCCCTAAGCAGAGGCCCTTTGCAACTTGGGTTGCAGTGGGATATTTCTTCCGTTTTCCTCTATAATTTGCGTTTTCTGCGAGCCGGTAAACGCTATCTGGGTAAAATAACAGCAGGAGAAAATCTACTTTTTAGTTTTCTGAAAAGAAAACTATTGTGCTGGTTTTGTCTGTTCGTCCGCACCTTCTTCTGTCCGCACTTTCTCCTGTCCACGCTTTTTCTGTCCGCCCTCAGATCTTAAAAACTACTAAGGCTAGGGGGCTGAAAATTGGTATGTTGATCATTCACCCTCCAGTCATCAAACATATCAAATTGCAGCCCTCTGGCCTCAGTAGTTTTTATTTTAAGGTTAAAATTAGCAATATCATGCATCTGGCAACGATATAGGTAGGACAGGCCACCACCGGACCATGGTTAAAGTTTCATGGGCCGCGGCTCATACAGCATTATACCGAGACCACTGAAAGATAGATCTATTTTCGTTGGCCTTGATTATACGTTGCGGCGGCTGTACAGAAAACTCGAATGCGCCGAAGAAACTCCAGCACATTTTTTATTTGTTATTTATCAGTTTCTGAATTTACCTTCACAGGAACGTTTCAGCACATGCCTAAATAACAAACAGGTGAAGATCCATTTTTCTAGTCTTTTAATAATTTTCTTTCACAATGTGTTTGGTTGGAAATTCTGAAGATAGAAATATATTCATATTTTATTGGATATAGAATAACTTCTTCATAAGAGAGAAATATATACCTGGTTCCAATCATTTCTTCATAAGCTCCGAGCACTAAAAATCATGTTGAAGAAAGCATGGAACAATATGAGACAACTCACGGGCATGTTCCAGGGTTTACTCAGGTAGAATTCGAACATTTTATCCATAATTTGATCACAGGCGAGAAACAATTATAATCTACCGCAGAAATTCGCTGTCATAAAAACGAGTACTAAACGAGTAAAAAATGCGCCGAAGTTTCTTCGGCGCAATCGAGTTTTCTGTACAGCGAATAATGCTGTATGAAACATCCAGTCACGGCCCAAGAAACTCTTAGCCGCGGCCCATGAAAATTTCAGCCACGATCCGGTGGGGGCCTATAGCGGTGCCAGAAGTACGATTATGGCTAACTTTAACCTTAAAGTAAAAACTACTGAGGCTGGGGGCTGCAATTTGATATGTTTGATGACTGGAGGGTGGATAATCAACATACCAATTTGCAGCCCTCTAGCCTCAGTAATTTTTAAGATATGAGGGCTGACAGAAAAAGTGCGGACGGACAGACAAAGCCATCTCAACAGTTTCTTTTACAGAAAACCAAAAGGGGTGTGCCTCTTATGACCCCCCTCGAAAACGTGTCCCTTAGAATCTTCAGCCTCCTAACCCGGTGATATCAGCGGAAATGTGGAATGGTAATGTTGGATTCTATCGCTCTCTACAAACAACGAACAGGTGATTAACATCTTATATAAATAAATTCCCATGTTCATTAGGCAACTGCGAATCGCTACAACCCGTCTGCGTCGTTTACAGTACCATACCTCTCCTGAGGCGTCTACAGTGCCACATAAGCCAAGATGCCATCTACCAGCACTAACAGACACGGCCGAAGACATAGGGTAGAACAACTTAAAATAAGGACCGAATCCAACACCGTGAGACTTGACCGTCTGGGAATCTCCGAGGCGATTCGGCTTCTCTACGAAGCCTTCCGTTATCTGGGAGACACCGTCTGATAAAAACTACTCTCTACCTGAAGTAATAAAAGGCATGACAATCACAACGAAGGATGTAATCGGTAAACAAAACAATGAAACATGACAGCGAGAGAGAGAGAGAGAGAGAGAGAGAGAGAGAGAGAGAGAGAGAGAGAGAGAGAGAGAGAGAGAGAGAGCATGCATTTTACCAGCGAATAAAAAAATCCGCTCGTTATTTTTATGATAAATAATTACTGACATCAGAAACACACACACACACACACACACACACATATATATATATATATATATATATATATATATATATATATATATATATATATATATATATATATATATATATATGTGCGTGCGTGTATTTGTAAATATACACATATATTATTAATCGACAAGTAATAAATAATTACTGACACCAGTAAACTTACTTGAAAACAGCTGAGTTTCTAAGTAATTACATTATATATATATATATATATATATATATATATATATATATATATATATATATATATATATATAAATATATATATATATATATATATATATATATATATATATATATATATATATATATATCAGGAAGCCTCTTTCCAAGGACTCTTTGTCGGTGAAAAGCGAGGAAATTGGGGAAATAATTAAGGTAAGCAAGCTTCAGTGACCTCCTTTTAACTGGAAAGTGAGAATGAATTTTAATTCATCAGTTATATAAATGGAAATGAGACCATTTGTCGTACCATGAATAATTTCACGTATGGATCGAACTTTTCGGGAAAAACTGCAATGAACGAGCGAAAAAACACATACGTTCGTTAAAGAATATGATTAACAAAGCGTAATTATTACTTTTTAATTATACACCGTATTTATTGACAGTTTAAATGAAGAATATCACTAATTTCTATAGAAAGGAAATCATTAAGGTACAGGATATTCATAATGGGATAAAAAGCAAAATCTAATTAAATAACTTAAAATGTGGAGTCACGTAAACTCAAATTACAATTAGCTAAATGGCAGATTTTTGGGGGGAGATGAAGATATAGGATGAGAATGACAATACAAAAGAGAAAATATTACTTTAAATACAGAAATACAATATAAACTTGAATTCTGTAATAAAACTAGATTAGAATTTGATTTCTTATTTAAAATTCGTAAATACTACAGTTGTATCTCAACCATTTTTACAGAAGAGGCATTAGAAGAGTCGAGTGCTTAAGTGAAACACAGATTAACATGTTTTGCTATTACTCAGCCACATCTGAGCATTATGTCATATTCAGTAGCGGAGGCACTGCTTCAAGTGAGTGCGGAGCAAATTTAGAACAGCTAATACTAACCGTCGGCATGAAAGCGTGGCCATTATTCTGTATGCTGTGTAATTTCAGTACATACTATTCTGTATAAAGACTCATATTTATCACATTTTTTTTATATATTTTGCTTATAAAAGAGGTAGAGGAAGGAGTGACACTAAAATTGACACTAAAATTATCACAGATTCGAGCACAACAGACAAACAAGGAGATTGGCAGGACATCTTTGCTGAAAGTTCCGGTAAGAGCCCAAGGCCTAATGACATCTACAGGAGCCACAGCATGCAATTTCCCAGCGCAGGTCTCTCAGGGACGGGCGTGGTATCAAGCCACGCCCTCTACATACATAGTGATCGCGGAAAAACGTAGCTGTGTTTCATATTTCCTCCAGTTCATTTCCCTTTACCCTTGCCTCTTTTTCATCCACTTCCCCATCCCCCCTTTTTTTATTGCAACACTTCATTTTTACCTTCTGTCTCCTACGAGTCCCATGTCACCGTTGTTCGTTACATAAAAAGCTGTTGGCAGTGACCAACTCCTGGTTTCATGAAATTTCATCACGCTTAAAATGAATGACGTACTGGCTAATTACACGATGAAAGTTTTAACCAGAATAGCAATACTTTGCAGTTAACTTTTATGATTATCAAGCGTCATAAAGAAAGCGTAACGGCGTTGCACTTTGTTTATGATGCATGCCAAGAAAATTACTCATCAAATGAATTTAATATATTAATGCTTTATACACTTTTATTAGGCCGGAGTATAATTATCAGAAGTCTTCATAAAAACGCAATCCTGGTGAAAATTTCTAAAATCTTTGTCGGAAAATATGGAATCAGATATTATATAAATCAAGGCAATATTTAACGAAAAGAAAAACAGCTACAGGGAACGAAACCCTTTCTACTCATTTATCTTATTTAATGGAATAATATCAACGTTTCTGACGGGGGTCGACATCAGAAAGTGATAAAAATCATTACCGCATTTACGAAAAAGTTTTGGATCTAACACAAAAGTTTTTTTTTTTTAACAGTTTACAATACTAGAAAATGTGACCATTTCAAATGTCAGCTCTGACGCCATGTCTTCCCTTTTTACAGCTGTTATAACATTCGTTAAAAAGCAGACTAACATGAATTCTTCTTCTTAGAGAGGAGGTGAAACAAAATGGAGAAATAAATTTCTCACACGTTGATATAATCTACGACTGTCTGCAGATTTTACTGAATTTCAGGCTACAGTCAGAACTATTCACATATGTAAAGAGTAAACGTTTTCCTTGTACACAGACTAACTTAAATGAAAGCTGTCAGAAACTCCAAAATTTTTTACTGAATATCCCATCTAAGTAACACACACACACACACACACACACACATATATATATATATATATATATATATATATATATATATATATATATATATATATATATATATATATATATATATATATATATACATATATATACATATGTATGTGTGTATCAGTTTGTGTGTGTAGGTGCATGTGTAAAATGTCTGACGTTACCGCGATAAGCGTTCAAATTTAATGTTATTGTAGCCTGAGAGCTTTCAGAAACCGGATCTACTATTCTGATGTCCTCTCACATTACGGATCACGGAGATCCTATAAGGAGTTCAAGAATCCTATTTAGTATCCAGGTCTTACCATATCGCATATATCTCGTAGGGGCTTGAAAATTTTGCCTGCATTATTCAGCTGTCATACGACAGCCATCGAGCAAGGATTTCAAATTATTTGTTTCATAACCGACCAATAACAATCTGTCAATTTTCTTACATGGTATGAGAACTCTCTCTTTAAAAGCCGAGACTAAAGAATACTTAAAAATGAAAATCTTCCGGTGATAAAAGGTTTTCCTTTTAGTGACACAAGAAAAAGATATCGCGAAGTTGACAGAAAAGAATGGGACTGTTGACGTCGTTTATTTTTTTTTTATCTAAACCACGGAAAGCCGCCGCTTTAAAAGAAAAGTAAAGTCTGGATCTATTTTGATTCCTCTCTGCAGTGAATATCAAAGTTAAACGAACTTTTTATCTTAAAATACGAACAATAATTTCCGGAAGAATATTCTTTTGATTTTCAGACAAGATTTCATCGTTAAAAAGATCATATCTGTAAAAGTTACTGAGGTTTCTTGACCGAAAGGTTACTGCGTTCTGGTGCAGATCCCACGAACAAAGTATAATCCTGGTAATAAAAAAAAAAAAAAAAAAAAAAAAAGAGAGAGAGAGAGAGAGAGAGAGAGAGAGAGAGAGAGAGAGAGAGAGAGAGAGAGAGAGAGGAGGACGTATCTCGAGAATTTACTCACTGAAGGTAAAGCCACGGATTATTTGGCATTTTTTTGGGGGGGTGTTTAACGGAGAAAGATCAACGATACATGTTGGTATCTGTAGTTTGCGAAATTTTTCCCGTGAAACTGCTTTTTAGGGGCACTGTCATTTCTTCATATTTTTCTTTGAAAGCTTCTATTTACACTTACGTGTTATTAAGAAAAATCTGCGAGAATTTCGGTTTCTGCCACGGCATCTTACAATTATGTATATTTATCTTATAATTTAACTTTTTCATGTCAACCGAGTCTTAATTTTCTCCAACATTTCTTATTACTTTCAGAATTTTGCACTTTCACATCTCATTTTCAAGTTAGAACCTCTAACATAAAAAAGAAAACCTTTTTTATTTTTATGCTCGAAATAGGATAAAGCTCTATAATATCCCAAAAGAATAATGAATGCAAAACAAAATCAGTGCCGCGGTATACACCACCAAACTTACCAATAAATGACCATAAATAAATGAAGTTCCCTAGTAACCTCAATGACTCATCTTATTTCCATACAGTTTGTAAAGCCGGTTTAAAGGTGACAGACTTTGTCTCAGGCATTCAAGATTAATTCAACAGCGTGCCACCTGTGAATATATATCAAACTCTCCGAAAACTTGTTTAGGATTTTGGATTTTTTTTTATTACGCAATATATTTCTTCAGTAATACAGTCAGTAGCTGCAGTCCCGTTCATCTGATTTTAACTCATTTCATCACGGTGGATAATGGAGAAGTAATTTCGTCCAATTCAAGCGGAATCAAGTAAGCATTCATGTAGAAGTCACCTGATAAGTTATACAGCTAATTCTATTTAAGTAAACTTTAATGCTCATAAATAGTAGATATCACTCACTGCTCAGGGTGCTAAATAGTTTGCTGGATTCCATCTAATGTTCTTGCTTTGATTCGTTCCTCATGAAATTTTTTATATTTATATTTATGATACCATGTTTTAGCCAGCTGGTCAGTTTCAAGAAATGATTTTGCTTATTCAATCCAAAAGATTACAACTTCGTTTTATTGTTAATACTTGTTCTAACGGGAGGTCACTAAACTATGTCATATGCTGAAAGTGAGGAGAATGTAGGTACTGCAGAAGATATTCATCTTATATGTTGCACAGACTTTACCTGGGAATTAACAGACTACTTTACATGTGTTGAGTTTCCCCAGTTATACTGACATCCATAACAACTCTGCTTTTTGTCAGTTTATTGACAACAGACATAGGGGATTACGCAAGGTGACATGAAACTTTAATATGAGCTCAAATAATAATAATTTGTACAATCATTTTGTAAGATGGGAAACAAAGTTTCCCTTGAATCAAAAAACACCCAATATTTCTTGAAAAATATACGTGATTTTTGTGAAAGTTATGAAAAATATATATATTGCTCGGTCAAACGCTCTATAATTTACAGTTTTCAAATACAAATTACCATCACGTGTTTAGGTATAATTCTTATATAATAACCACGTCTTCCTTCGTGCCACCTCGCACATTAAAAGCTTCCATGTGAAACGTTAGCATTGGCAAATTTAGGCTAGGTACTAAGCACATCTCCATAAATTCCAGTTCAAAGAATGGTTCAGTAATTCCCGTTCTAGCTTAACTGTGGCATATGATGGAAGTCTGCTTTAAACTAACAAAAAGAAGGCATATTTTCTTCACAGAGATAATTAACACTTGTGCCTTCTACGCGATGAATTAACACGCCGTAAATGTTTTCATTTTGAATATTTGACAAACACCCGTTTGGCTCATAAGTGTTTCTTGAAACGCATCGTAACGTTATTCGTAGCTCCTATTTACAACAGCCTCCTCTCAAAGATTCTCTTTGATTTAAGATCGTCAGGTTATCGGATTTTTATTGGTTTCACAGAATGAACGACATTTCATTCCTTTCAGAGTCCGACGAGAACTAAAAAGGATCTTCGCCTCTTTCGTCGCCTTTGCAACAGATTCCATTCTCTTTTAGCGTCCCATTTTCCCACCTCCTCTGACGTCTTTTTATCTCCGAAGTTGCTCGTTCGTCCTATAACCCCACCTCTTTCCTTCATGACAGCATTTCTGGACATTCGTTGCCAGACTGCCGACGCGGGAGCTGCTTGTTTCTTTCGCATATTTTCCTGGCCACGATGTTTTCACCAAATGTTTTCGTGTCAGGTCAAACCTGCCCCTTCTGCTTCTAAGCTTCGCCTCATTTATATACAAGTCCCACTCTCTCTCTCTCTCTCTCTCTCTCTCTCTCTCTCTCTCTCTCTAGAATTAAGATTCAAAGAATTTTTGTTTTAATAAAGATATATCACTCCTCTTGAAGGTACTACCCTCCAGGTTCTCTGCACGGATTTTAGGATAAGACTGCTGGCCTCAAGCCCCTCACCACACTGGTTGCCTACCGTAACTGTCGACTGTCTACCAGGTACATAATTAACTGTACAGGTCATCGGAGGCATAATGGAATTGAACGGAACGCCTCTTACATCCCACTAAGTCACCTTGCGCTCGAACCCGGGCCCCATCTCGAACGCTTCCATGATTAACGGCAAAATCATCTGGTTGAACGAGATCATTTAGAGCCATATGTAATCATCACATCACTAATTCTCAGTTATTAGCCAATTCATCGTCATATAACTTACAATTCTCTTTTATCCAGTTTATAAAGAAAACCTGGAAACACATCTCTACATCCACATTTCCTTTATTTTTTTTTCTTTTTAGATCCTCCCACTCGAACGATATATTCTGGGAAAACGAGGGCACAAAATCGTCACAGCAGGAGGTCTGCCCCGAATGGGAGAACCCATAAGTAAAGGATGGGGAATAAGAGGACTCGCAGAGGTCCCATGAATTTTCCACGGAGCTTCCGGGGTTCTTGGTGCTCCCGTTTCAAGGATATTTATTGTTCATTCATTTTTTGTGTTCAAGATAACGTGTGACACTACTCAAAATAGTTCAAGTATTTCTTTCGTTTGCCCAAATTCATCATGGGTCCTCAAATATTCCATATTCTAACGTTTTTATAGCCATTGTGACTCAACTGTTTCATATGATATTGTTTTTATCGAGGAAAATCTTCAATTTTCTTCAACCGTATCATTTGTTTTTATGTCTATAGTACAAATTATTGAAAATGTTTTCGTAGTAAAACATTACCGGTGTTCCTCAAATGTATCATGAGATATTGTTTATATAGTAAAAATTCATCAATGTTCCCCAAATACATCACGTCATATTGTATTTATGCTAAGCATTCATATGTTCCTCAAATACGTCACATAATATTGTTATTATGATAAAAATTAATCAGCTTTGTGCAAATATTTTACCCAATATTGTTTTTACAGAGAAAATCCATCCATGTTCCTAAAATATTCCACATGTGCTTGTGTTTACAGCGAAAATCAATCATTTCTCCCGATTTATAAATCATGTTTATTTTCCTGTTTCTTCATTTCACCCGACCTGAACTACAAGAGAACATTAGACTCCCTGTTCTGTTTGCCTACGCTCTAACAAAAGTAAAATAGCACTTCAGATTTAATGTTAATCTTTATCTTATTACTGTATCTTAGATAACAATTAACCACATGAATTGGTTTCATAAAATGCTATATGAAACCTGCTCTTATACTACGTTAGTATATCTAAAACTTTCTGAAATTTCGTTAAAGCAAATCTTCGTCATAAGTTGATAATATTATATCAACGAACACTTACACAGGCACTCACTAACACAAGTCACATTCTGCTGGTGACAGTCACTGATAGTATGTATTTTAATGGCAACAAAGATCTCTTAATTTCTTTAAAATTTTAGCAGGTCGTTTTATGGAAAGTCTTGAAGCTTCAAATACTATTATTATCCTTCGTCTCTTTCACAGGTGGGATTCAATCACAAGCTGGTAAGAAAAAGACTGATCAGAACTTATTTCATCTAATTCATCTGTTGCTTTCATGTTAACTGTGTGTATATGTGTTGTGTGCGTTAGTGTATCAAATTTCATTAGCACTATAACAAAACCAACTACAAATGTTTTAAAATACATCTTACTTATTGCAAATTTTATATCATCAAAATCTATAACTTCCCGGGTTTCTAATAATACATAAGTATTTAAAATTCATGTTTAATTTCTCAGAAATTCACATTATCGCAGTTCTGGAAAGCTTGCTTGGGATTGCCAAGGTTAAGCTGATTTACAGTAAAGTTGGAAAAAATGTCGCTTAAATACAGAAATAGAATATGAATTCCAAATCAAACCCTCAGTTTTTTGGCGTTTGTGTCAATAATACATTACTGGGTGTAGACACATAAGCACACACACACATATATATATTAATATAAATATATATATATATATATATATATATAAATATATATATATATATATATATATATATATATATATATATATATATATATATATATATATAAGAATTTTTGTCACTTACATATGCATGACTTTTGCATGTTTACAAATATGAAGCCTACATATTGTTTAATATCTAATTCACAATACCACAGGAATAACGTACCTGCAAGAAATTTTATTTGATAAATGCTTTGTCCTTGGCAGGATTCGAATCTTTGCCTAGTTTACAAACAACAGACAGTGACTTTGACCACCCTGTATTTAAACAATATTTGTGCTTTATATCTGCGTGCATGTATGTATGATGCATGTACGTATGTATATAAATATATATATATAATATATATATATATATATATATATATATATATATATATATATATATATTATACATATATATATATATATATATATATATATATATATATATATATATATATATATATATATATATATATATATATATATACATATGTATATATATATATATATTCATCCTGTGTCTGTTTATTGCATCCTCTCTTTTGCACTTGTCTGTATTTTTTTTTGTCTGCCCATGTATATCTTTGTCTTGAACTTTTAGATCGCTGTTGACACGTTATTGCCTGGTGAATATAACACCGATGAATTTCCGTAGAATTCTTTCTGATTTTCTCCCTACATTTCATTTCTGCAGTTTTTTTTCTTTTGCCTGATTTTCCTCTCAAGGATATGTTTTTATTTATTCTACAAATTTTGATATGAAACTCTCCTTTAGATAAGAACATTGCACGTACATACGTGTATACATATATATATATATATATATATATATATATATATATATATATATGTATTTATTATATATATATATATATATATATATATATATATATATATATAAAATATATATATATATATATATATATATATATATATATATATATATATATATATATATATATATATATATATATATATATAAATATATACTATATATATATATATATATATATATATATATATATACATATATATATATATATATATATATATATATATATATATATATATATATATATATATATATATATATGTATACACGTATGTACTGCAATGTGGAGAGTTTCATACCAAAATTTGTGAATAAATAAAAAACATATCCTGACTGAGAGGAAAATCAGGCAAAAGAAAAAAAAACTGCAGAAATGAAATGTAGGGAGAAAATCAGAAAGAATTCTACGGAAATTCATCGGTGTTATATTCACCAGGCAATAACGTGTCAACAGCGATCTAAAAGTTCAACTGTATGCAAAGATATACATGGGCTTATCGGTTAACTAAAAAAAAAAATACGGGGAATATCGGTAGCAAGTGCAAAGAGAGAGAGACACAGGCAGACAGACAGACAGAGGATGAATATATATATATATATATTTATATATATATATATATATATATATATATATATATATATATCCCTATATTTCATAAATTCTGCATGTATTTTTTATTAGTCAGATTGACCTCGACAGAGAACATCTCTTTTCAAAATAACGATCACAGCAGTAGACAGATGGAGCCGTGCATAGGCTGGGCAGTTTAAAAACAAAATATGCTATTCCTAAGCAGAGAGGGTTTACACTCAATGACCCCTAGTTATGGTGGAAAGCTATCTTCCTCTTATTCTATGCATTCGGCAATGCCTTTGTCAAGGTCGGATTGCCCGGAGGCGGTATGTCAGCGTCTGCCTCACCTGGCGGGAACGGCGAGGTCGGGCAGAGGGAGAGAGTAAAACGGTCACTGAACCAGGGTGCATGCGGTGAGCGTGCCGAACGCTATTCTTTGTTCTTTATTACTTTTACTCCTACGTCTATCTTAATTAGTGAATTGGGAAGACTGCCAGAATTCCGACTCCTGAGGTCCCTCGTTTGCGCAGCGACTCGACGTTCACGGTAAGTCCGATTCTTGTTGAAGCTTCGTCGATTGACTAGTAACTTCGTCTGTATTTCAAATTTCCTTTGTTTTCTTCCTTCAGCCACCACTTATGGTATATGTGTTTACGAAGTCTAGATTAAGCCAAATTATTATATTGTTAGCTTCAACCCCGTTATTCCAGTAAAATACCTAGGTTAGGGTAAGCAAAACAGTTTTAAGTCTCAATGTTTTTATGGCTAGCGTCCGAATGTTTGGAAGAACCATTGCGTTTGAAATCTAAATTTATCTTCACGAGTAGAAACTCTTGTATGCGTCCGCAGTTGGAGGACATTCACCATAAATTCTTTATTCCTTGCATATTCTTTGTTAAGGCTAATTACCCTTAACTGGCGACCTTTGGCTAATTAACGACTGTCTTTGAGGTTAACTTTTGGCTTCAAGTGGCATTACGTGTATTTTGGTCTGCATAAAAAATTACGTAAATTGAATAATAAATGATCAGCCGAGACCCTACACGTAAATAATATATATATATATATATATATATATATATATATATATATATATATATATATATATATATATATATATATACATACAACTGCGTTCGCATTCTAGTGTCTGCGCGTGTTCTGTGTATGGCTTTGTATACTTCTATTTTAAGTTTCACTTTGACAGTTTTAAATTTCTAAATAATGTTACATATATTTTGTAATCTAGTTGATATCCTTCTGGATCAGCGGCGATGTCCAATCAACTGACAAATAAAAAAATCAATTTTTCGTCTTTCCTCAATGTTTGTTACTCGAAGAACTTCAATCAACCCTTCTAACTTCTCAAACATTAATAATGAGAATCCCAAGAGCGAATCGCTGAGCAGGAGGTTCCAAATATTAAACTTAAAATTATTAATTTTATTTAAAATTGTATATAGATTCGTAGTCCTTCCTTTAGATGGGAGTTTCTTCCACAATAATTTCCATAAACAATTATCTACAGCTGACAAAGCTACAGGAAAAAGTTCTAGCAAGTTCATGTTACAAAATTTTACTGTCAGAGAATTGCAGATTTAACTAAATGGAGACACGCACGTCTAATAACTTTTGGATATGCTTATCTAATCTCATAAATTTTCATCATCACAGAAGCTAAAGACCTATGAATAGTTTGTTGGTTGAATTACGAAATGCAAAGCCAAACGAGCAGTGGGCATGAACTGGAAACCTTATTTAATTTCATAATGTCTCTCAGTCATAGAAATTGAAGACTTTCCAAAAGTATCTGTTAAACTGTTGCATAATTGCTCTCGGAGTAAGTCCTGTTACGGAACTGGAAAGGCTGTTTTATGAAGCCTTACGCTCTTAAAAGTTGAAAACTTGAGAAAACTAGTTGCTGATTTGCTGAAGATTGCATCTGGTGCAAGGAAGAGTGAAAGATAAGCAGCTGTGATTAGCAAGAAAATTTCCAAGTTGTGAGAAACCACTAAACCATGAAAAATATGTCTTTAAAGTCAGTAAATTAATTTTTTTTTTTAATCTTCTCGATTTCCTTACGCTTTTGGCCATGAGCGCTGAATCCGAGCAGAAAATATATGGGCTTCGTATACATGCATGTTAGGTTAAAGTTATCTTGCAGTAAACACAACGGCACCCTTGCTCTTACCTAAAATGCTCACGTTCCAGTCCCACAAGGAAATACTTAATGTCTTCTTTACTTCCCATTCGGATTCAAGGTTTACAGGAGTAAACGTATCCAGAAGTGTGAGAAGATCGAGAGGTTAAAAGACCTTTGTTGCCTGAATAATAATAATAATAATAATAATAATAATAATAATAATAATAATAATAATAATAATAATAATAATAATACAGAACAATTGCAAACATCGGCTAAACGCATCAAAAGCAAATATAAAAACACCAGATCCTTAAATCGAGGTTACAATCATCCCTTGAGTGATAAAGCCTCCGAAAAGACACAAATGCCCAAAAGTCACTAAGGAAACTGTTGGTTGAACATGAACATATAAAAGACAAAGTGAAAAGATAATTGGAGTACCTATGTAGCGTAACGACAAACTGGAATATAGCAGCACTAAGAAAGGAATATTGGGGATGGTAGAGAGAGGGATTGCTGCAAGGCAATATATATATAAATATATATATATATATATATATATATATATATATATATATATATATATATATATATATGATTAGAATAAGTAAAACAACCAAAATAAATCTGGATATATTTTTATAGATATACTATCATATAACCAGAGCGTTAGGCCAATAAACGAAAACAAGCCAAAATAAATCTGCGATGCATATTTTTACATACATATATACATAATACATACACACATATATATGCATATAATATAAATTCACAAACACACAATTTTATAACGGCCCAAATATATTTTAAACATATACGTATATATATGTTATATAGAGTACATATACATACATACATACATACGTACATATATTAATGCGTCCACTGTAGTGTGAGTTCTTGTCCTATACTGGTTCGAGCAAACACACGACAACTATGTATATATTTAAAAATATCCCCTTTAAATATATACGAAAATATATTATTTAGGCAGAGCATATATTGGATATTAAAGGACGTTTGTAGCTTGTGATTTAATGAATCACTGTGTGATAAAAAGTCATGTATATATGGTATATAGCCCATATATATATATAATATATTATCAATATAAATATTCCTATATATATATATATATAAAATATATATTATTATAAGGGAGGAGAGTAGAGATATTCCTGAACGAAACATTGGGTAAAATTTAAACGGCCTCCATATGAAGTTTACTTATTGGCGGCTATGACGCACGTCCATTAGCACCCCAATGTTACTAATTAGCTCAATTCATTTTTAGGGGGGAAAAATATGCAAAAGCTTTAATGCAACGCATCTTCTTCTACGGATAAAGACAAGAGGAAGAAGAAAATCAAAATATATAAGGTGAAAAACGAAAGATGAAAACCGTACGGAAGCCGAGCCAAACACGGGGGGTACCAACAAAAGCAGAGAAAGGCAATACTTCAGTCACTCTCTAAGAAATATTCCGATGGGCAGAGGATGTCTGCAAAGGGTTCCATTGCTTGTTCTTGAAGATTTCTGAAATCCAAGAACCTAGTGCAAGACAACAAAAGATTCTTCTGTACCAAATCCCAAGAGCGCGTGTGTATACATACATACATACATACATATACTCGTATATATACAATATATATATATACATATATATATATACATACAGTATATATAGCCTAGCCTACATAATATATTGTATGTATATATATATATATACATATATATATATATATATATATATATATATATATATATATATATATATATATATATATGCATGTATGTATATATGAACATATAGATTCATATATAGAAAGAATGAGAGATTGGGTTATTTTCTACGAAATACAACCTTTGATGTAACTATCTTGAGAAAAATAATTACCTTCGGAAGTTCCTTTTATCAAGTTATTTAAAGCAAAGACAATACCTTGTGTTTTTCGACAGTGTTAGGTATTTAGTTATTTCCATTGTTCTCTAGAGATATAACATCTGTCTGACTTCATGGTACCACGCAAAAGAGGCGATGCTATGAGATAAATTTTCTTTGGATATCTTTCAACTATCGGGCATGAACCGCCTGAAGCCTCTTATCTTGTGTTAAGACTAGGCCGATTTTGCGGTATTAAGCTAAAATTGCAAATCCGTCTCAGCGAATTTTCTTGTACCCATTTCCCATCTCAGCAACGTGCAGATTTCTTCGACTTTCTACCAAAAGTTAAGCAAGGTACCTAATTCGGGGAACCTTACATTTTTTCATCATACAATTACTAAATCCCTCAACATTGGTATCATCTAAAAAGAAACCGGAGAGTAAGTAAATTAAATGATGAGTTACTTCCCTCAAATAAAACTTAATATTTTATTCATATAGTACGCTATTCGCCGCCACCAAATACCCAGTAATGGTTTTTACATAATACGGTTTTCCCCACCTGTTTATGCCAAATGCACATCCTGTATAAATTCTTATTCAGCTATTGCCTTCCCACATCCATCAGTGTTCAGGGCTGTGGTAGGTGAAGTATCAGCCGATTTATGCGATTTTCCGTACCCAATATTTAGCAATTTGAATTATAAGGACGTTGTTAGAATACAGAAACGTATATACATACATATATATAATATATATATATATGCATATATTATATATACATATATAATAAATATATACATATATGTGTATATATGTATATATATATATACATGCATACATATATTATATGTATGCATGTATATGTATACATATATATATATATATATATATATATATATATATATATATATATATATATTATTATATATATATATATATATATATATATATATATATATATATATATATATATATATATATATATATATATATATATATACTGTACATACATACACAACGGTTGTCTATAGTCGTATGCATGTGCCCATGCATATTGGGGGGAAAAATAAAGAGAGAGGACAGTGAACAAGCCCTGGGTAAAGTGTTGGAAAAAAGTTTGAAAGAAAGGCGAGGAAAGAATGCAAGTGGAATGTCAACCATGGGACAGGGCTCCCGAAACAGAAAGGTAAATTGCGGCGTGAGGGATGGAGAGCTCAGTGGATATGGAAAACTTCACGGGGGGGGGGGAACTAAAACTTGAGAGAGGGAATTTTCTCTTGTCCATAAAGTTCACATATCTTTACTTAACTAGCCTACGCATGTACGTTATCTCGCATACTTACTAGGAAACACATCAAATACATGTAATACGAAAAAAATTTAATAATAATTGGCACATTTTCGACATTTCAGGCACTTCACATATAATACAAAAAATGCAAATAAACAATTGGCACATTTTCGACATTTCAGGCACTTCACATAATTTGAGACATAACGTCATGCACGGACCTTCAGGCACAAGTGTACTTAAACATATCTTTTCAGATGTATGTAGCTATGGCAAATGCATGTAGAAATATAAATGCATGTACACTAACACACAAATTTACGTAAAACTATACGCATATACACACACACATATATATATATATAATATAAATACATGTACATATATATATATATATATAATATATATATATATATATATATATATATATATATATATATATATATATATATATATATATATATATATATATATATATATATATATATATATATATATATATATATATATATATAATCTATTACGCTGTCTCTCTACGTTAGGACCAATTCAAAACTGCGAATAATCTTCTTTATTCTAAATACCTTTGGAACATTTGTAAATTACACTAGAGTAATTCAAAAGCGTTTTCTCCAAAAATTAATAAGAACGATATCACAAACGAAAAAGTTACAATTGCCCAAAGGGAAAAGTTGTAGCGAGTTCGAAATTACCAAAAACATTTTCTTATGAGCATCACTGCATCACTCAAGATAATGGAGAAAGAAATCTCTTGATGCCGCTAAAACCCCATCGGTCAAAACGTCTCGCTAGTAAGTGTGCACCAAATGATATATTTTCAGTAAAAAAAAAAATGAAACTCGTTAAATATTAAACAGTGAGATATTTTCATCAAAACAACAAACTCGCTAATAAAAGTCACTATGAATATGCTTTTTCGCTGCTTATTCAGCTTCAGGGAAAAATTAGAAAAACTTTCCTATATTTAATAAAAAAAAAAAGGACATGACCAAAGAATTAACAATTTTTATTCCACTAAATTTCAGATGTAACAGACAAAAACGAAAGAAACTTGCCCTTGCTTCACGAATTACTTTCAATTCCTTCGGGATTCTTAAAAATCCTACATATGACTTCGTAAAAATCGCTTAAAGAGAGAGAGAGAGAGAGAGAGAGAGAGAGAGAGAGAGAGAGAGAGAGAGAGAGAGAGAGAGAGAGAGAGAGACCTTTGATCTGATTTGTGAATTTTTTCGAGTGGCTCTTTGAAGGCCCCCGGTGATCCGTGATGAAATTCCCAAATCCCTCTCATACAAAAATAAAAATACCGCTGAATACATATATCGCTTTTCCGTAAGAAGACTTTCTAAATGACTTCTGCAAGGTGTAACAGGAGGAAAATCTCGCAGTTGCACTATGAAACAATTGTCAGGAGAGGGTGGAAAGTAAGATGGAAGAAAGAAAATATGAACGGAGGTACAGTAAAAAAGAATGAAAGCGGTTGCAGCTAGGGGCAGAATGAACAGTGCAAAGAAGCTTAAGCACACAAAAAATTATAAAACGGCAGTGGAAAGTACATTGTATCATAGGATGAGATGTAATTAAAATGACATACGATACCCAAATCTCTCTCTCTCTCTCTCTCTCTCTCTCTCTCTCTCTCTCTGCTAACAATATCCCAATCGCATTTCTTCGCAACATTCCCTACGTTTAATTCTCAATTCAAGCAACCCTTGACTGACTCGGTCGAAGCGACAGGTAAAAGAATAGACGGGACATTTATTTTCTTCTGTCCCTTGATAGGCGTTTCAGTATTCTTAGCAGATTTATTGAGTCGGTTCTAGCAGCTTAAATAACGAACGGAAACGCTGGAAAGGAAGACTTATGTCTCGAAGTCCGAGTCAGAATTGGAAATTAGTCTTCTTCGATCTAGGAAGAAACATTGCCTCATTTCACGAAAAGTCAGTGCTATATTATTTGAGGCCTACACAGGATTGCTTGGTTGACCGTTTCTTGCTTGTTCCATTTACCTTCATAATCAAGCCTGAAAATATTCCTATGAAGAGTAAGCCAACCCTTGGTAGAGACATAAGTACAAGACTGGACTTCAAGGAAAATAATATCAAACCCGAACCAAAACCAGCATTACTCTCAAGATGGTTCAAACATTAAATTCTTTATTGGTGGAAATACAGCTTCGAAAATCGGAAAATTTATTGGACGTCGTTGTTGTTCAGGAGAGATCAGTATGCATTTATATTAGGTCAAGCGAAGGCACCAAAACTTCTGAAAGCGTGGAGGCAAGGCTGTCATGTCTTTTTTTTTAGTAATGGTAAACACGTCATGCCATATGTCACATCCAGTTCTGACAGGAACTGGAATATCAAATTTAGGCCAAATGCCAAGTGCTGGGACCTACGAAGTCATTCAGTGCTGAAAATAATGTTGAAATAATTGTTAGGACAGGGTGGAAAGAAAGAGAATATGAATGGAGGTATAGTAAAAGACAAGAAAGGGGTTGCAGCTAGGGGAAAAGGGGCGCTGCAAAGAACCTTAAGCAATGCATACAGTGCACCGCGTGAGGTACACTGACGGCACTACCCTCCTACGAGGATACAGTTCTGACGTCAGAAGATGATACTTTTTTTTTTCTTTTTTTTTTTACCCATAACAACCCCCACCTGTCTCTCACGTAGCATTGAGACTTTGATCTTCAGTAACTGGGACTCTCATTGTTTAATCAACACTGATTTATTACATTATACCTTAAACCACAAAAATTAAGCCAACTGTAAAACCTACCAAAAAATAAAATTACTCCATGTGCGTCTTAACGAAGGGGAGTAATCTCTGTCAAAACACTCGAGTGACCTTACAAATTGGTCCAGTTACTGCAATCTCTTCCTCATGTTTTGCATAACGGGAACTGGAGGACTAATGTACCATATAATGAGGCGACTGGCTGAAATCGAGACAGAATCGTTGATCAGTCTCAAGATTCACTGATCCGGACAATGAGAGAAGTGAAGCCGAAGTCGTGCCCAAGGACTATCAGTTTATATAAAGGAAAGTGGCCTTCCAGGTTATGTGAGCACCATAAAAGTGTGAAAGGCCTCGAAGGACACTCCCTCTGATATGAACCCTCCCAACCACTCCCCTCCCCTCCCAACCTCCTCCTCTAATTTTTGATCGCCTTTGAGCCATGGGATCTTTTAATGTTTACAAAAACCTTTCAATCCTATCTTTCGCTTGGCGACGTCAGCGAAACGTTTCTTATGCACAAAAGCGAGTGTTTTGATCCGCTGACAATACGAGACAGTTGTGGATAACGATTTGCTGTGAAGCAATAATCGATACCAAGCCTTCCCCCGTGTCAGCTAGCTGCCTCTTGCCTTGTTATGAAAGCCCAGCAGGATCGTACAAAGAAAAATCGGAACCTCGGAATTCATTTACCGTACTTCAGTAACTCTAATATTGTTCTCTCTCTCTCTCTCTCTCTCTCTCTCTCTCTCTCTCTCAGTATTCGGCCTTCACACAACAACAAAAAAGGGTTTTTGCCACGCACAAACAGACGAAAGATAATTTGAACACTTGGAAAAGATTAGGCACAAGAGTAGAGGGATAAAAGATGAAGTCTGAATATTTTTTAACAAAGTGAAATAGAGGTCACTAAATATTTCACGAGGAACTCAACATTTTCAACGGATTATAGAATAGAATTTCCGTTATATTAAGTTGTTTAACAATACATGATATGATAAGAAAACAATAAAAGGAACAGGTACAAGAAATGAACTCGACCACTAAATTTTAAGTTTTAAAAAACTGCAATTTTCATATAACATTATGGTCTGTACCAGCAATGCTCCTTACTTTTCAAACACTAAGGCACTGATAAACAGGTACATATAACAATATTACCTTACTGTGAATGATAAGTTACCTATGCTGGCTTTGTTCATATCAGTTCTCTACATGGAAGTTACTTTAAAGTTCTCGATGTAAACAGCTGTACTCACTTTAAAAGAATATTAAAATATTTTGACATTCATTCGCTCCTTTTTTCTCGCTTTCACTTTTTTACATATGGATGCATTCTGGTTTTAGTTTTTTTCTCTAACTGAATGGCATGTAAGGTTTGTTTCATATGCGCCAGCTATCATGTATAATAATAATAATAATAATAATAATAATAATAATAATAATAATAATAATAATAATAATAATAATAATAATAATAATAATAATAATAATAATAAAAAAGTATTTGTTTTACCATTGCTACATCATTTTAATGAAGCGTATTGTATATTTAAGGTAAATCTCAACCAAAACTGCAATGACAGTTTGCTGAAAGCCACATTCATATTTAAAACAACGAATTCATTATACATTTAATGAATTCTGAATAAACATTCATGTCGCATTATTGTGTTTTCTCTATGGATCCTTCAATGAATCCAAAACACACATTACAGTAGATTGCAACTGCGGTAAATATGCGCACAGACGCCACATTTATACTGCATGCGCCCTACGAGTTTCTGTGAATTTACCTTGAACTTTGCATTTCAACTTTCCTTCCTCTCGAATTTTATAAATTTTGACATTTTAACGCACGTTACTCCGTATTAGCCGACATTAGAATACTGTATAAACTCAAACATAACTATGCAAACCTAAGTTTGTACAAAAGCACACTTGCATTCAAAAGAACGGCTGACTCAATTTGCAAATTTCCAATGCATGAAACATGTTTTTGTTTTAGGTTGAGTATTCATAATGATGTTTCTCTACAGGGTCTATTTTCTCTAAACCCTTATGACGAGAGGAAAATGTTAAGGCAATGTGGAATGCTTGAACCATTTCCAGTTACAGTGTCAATTATCTATTTTTTGAATTCCAAAAAACATTTTATCGATATTAAAATGCATACACATACACAAACACACAGGCACCCGTAGTTTAAACTTCGGCGCTAAATGTCGAGGGAGTCGGGCAAGATCATGGAATTCTCTCTCTCTCTGTGTGTGTGTGTGTGTGTAACTTTCTGCAAAATCTAACAATCCACTCTCTTTGAAATGGTTGGTTTACCGATTATTTTAAGATTTAGTTAATACGTTTCCTTCCACTTTTCTTCGGGGGAAAAAAAAAAGGCTACACATGAAAAGCACCGCTGTAATATGGATAGATAACGATTTAGTGTCACTGCCTTATGGATTTTCGACGAATCTCTGTGGGTGATACTGGTTTAATCTACCTGCTAAAAAAGATACCCCCTCTACTAAAATAACATTCACATCTCGCTCAAAGTCTTATCAAATGTTGTCAGTGAAGATGCCCTTCTTCTGGTTAAATGCTGTAGAAATCTATATGACTTTTTGCCCAGTCTTACTTTAAAAACTAAACCTAATCAAATCCTACCATCCTAAATCCTGAAAGCATATAAAAGGAAGAAATTGAAGGAGCATATTCTCTCGGTGTGATGGACTTCGAAAGATCAATAAAAACTTGTTTTTTAGGCTTTTTTTTTTAACTCCAGTATCCTGACCTGCAAAAAAGGAAGGGCAGTATGCATTTGCTCCAACTGCAAAGTAGTTCTGGTATATATTGCTTCGTATCTTATTACTACTGATTTATGTTTAAATAAACTGTCAGCCCCAAGTGGCTGGCAGAGAAATGATAATCTAGAAGTGCAAAGAAATACGAGCAGGTGGAGAAGTCAAACACTTCGTATGAAATTCGTAATTATACAGCATCTTGAAGCCTCGACTCGGATGACTAAAGCTATACATACGAGCTATATATGATGAAAGCACTCTCTCGAAGATTAAACCACTAGATATAATGAAACCACAACTTGGAGGGTTATGGAAGTGGATATAATAAAAGCATGTTTGAAGGCTAAATCCGTAAGATTAATGAAACCTTGCAATGGACGAGGGATATTTTAAAGTATTTGTATTGATCTAGGCCTTCTTATGAGAACTGATATGGCTTCTTGACATTTCGATTGTTTTTTCTCTTTGCTTATTATGTTAGTCATAATTTAGGTCTGCAGTTTTAAATCCAATATATGCCTGCCGTGGGCCGAGCAAATATGTCGGCAAACAAAAGCTGCTGAGCTTGTGAATTGCCTAATTTCCGGGATAAATTTCCTCTTGCCACAATTCTTCCAGATAGGGCCATCTTGGTGTTTTATATTCCAGACGTTGCTACACTAAATATTGATATTACGGTCAGTTGCCCTCGGCCCAAGCTACGTTCTTTAATGCCCTTAAATTCTGACTCTTCTTTATCATGCATTATTTTATCGATTCATATTCAACCATCAAATATATAATATAATTAAGTATCTTTTGTAACATATGGAGCAGGTGAGTGAGAATTCTG
The DNA here is from genome assembly GCF_040412425.1 of Macrobrachium rosenbergii. Taxonomy (NCBI): domain Eukaryota; kingdom Metazoa; phylum Arthropoda; class Malacostraca; order Decapoda; family Palaemonidae; genus Macrobrachium; species Macrobrachium rosenbergii. The sequence continues at coordinate 20,484,642 of NC_089789.1, forward strand.
TAAAGTTCTTTACACTATTTGAACTTATTTTTCTCCTTGGTAAAACACGAACAAAGCGAAAAACAGATGTGGCAGATAAAACTGAAGAGATGTCTTTGATGAATAATAATAATAAAAGGATAAGTGTGAAAACTTTAGCGCAGTGTTGCATAATGTAATTCATATGCACACACACACACATACACCTACGACACAAGAGCTAGTGGAGAACACAGCTGTCATCTACACAGAACATAGTCGCCATAGATTAATCACAGTTGAATATGTTTGCATTTTATCACATAATAAACCTACACTGAACAGACAACTAGAAGCGGAAAGATCAGTCCCATCTAGCAGACGCCCTACAGCATACAACGCTAACATAAGAAACAACCATGACAACGGCAGCAGCACTTTTTAAATCACACGCTTCCCCCCTCCCCCCGGCCCCCCGCTCCCCGGCTTTCCACTTCTCCTATCACCGTAATCCGTTTGCCTGCATTTTCATTTGTGTTTTGTTTGCTGCCACCAGAACACGTGATTTTGTTTTCATTATTTTTCACAAAGTAAATTATGCTTTTATTATAAAACTTGTTGTGTTGTAACTTTTATATTTTATATTTTGTACCTATTGATACTATAATGATTTATTGATACTATAATGATTTATTGTATTATTATTGTTTTGGGCGATAGATATCCGTCCGCACTCTGTAACAAAACAACAAGACGATATGTCCAGCTTATACACTTTGAAGAGGTCACGATGAGTGACGGAACAGCTGTGGTGTTGCGTTTTTAGTAAACGGAACAGAGTTAATATTTGTTTTTTTTGTTCATCAATTGAATTTGGAAGAACGGGGAAGATTCAGAAAATACTGTCAAACTAATAAAGAGGCTGAACAACAATCAAAAAGCCATAGAATTCAACGAAATTTGCATACAAGAAAAACTTTGCCCCAAAAGCTATATATATATTGCATACAAGAAAATATATTTATATATACATATAATATATATATATATATAATATATATATATATATTCATATATATACACGAACAGGAGACCGAATATATATATATATATTATATATATAAGGACAGGAAGGCGAACCCAAAGGACAGGAAGTCGAACCCGTGATGCCGAAAGGACATAAGGCCGAATGGACACAAAGCCGTACGGACATAAAACCGAACGGACAAAAAAAAAAAAAAAAAAAAAAAAACGAAGTTTAATGGCCAATTCACCAATCTGGCACCTAAGATTTAATGAGATAGTTAGTTCTTGATAAACTACCAATTCACATTTAGTTACAATGAGATGATTCTCAAACTATAAGTTTTGAAATATATGCGAAAAACATTTTACACATTGATGCATTAACACATCGCATGGTGGCAAAAAAGCTCCTTCCTAATGGATACTCATACATTCTTGATAAAAAAGTTAAGGAAACCACATACTGTAGGTGTGAGAAACGAAACGTGTGCAGTGCAAGAATCAGAACTATAAATGTTACCGAACAAGGCAGTGCTTCAAATCATTCACATCCTCCGGTTGGTGCTCAAAATAGTGTTTTGGAATCTTTGGATCTTATGAAAACTAGAGCTGAACAGGCAGAAAAGAGGTGACAAGCAGTGTAATTAACAATGTCATGGAGGAACTGCCTCTAAGTCTAAGCATTCTTGGTTCTTTGCCTAGGAGAGAAATGCTTGGACGAGTATAGTACGGCGAGCAAGAAATGGTAAGGTAGAGTAAGACTTGAACATAACAGCACGTGGAAGAAAACTTTCGGCTCTATGAAAACATCTCCTAGTAACTAAATGGTGAATTGGTAGTTTATCAAGAACTAACTATCTCTTTAAATAGTAAGTGCCAGATTGGTGGATAGGTCATTTAACTTTGTAAGTTTTTTTTTTTTTTTTTTTTTGCTTCTATTTTTGTCCGTTCGGCTTTGTGTCCATTTGGCATCATGGGTGTCCTTCGGAAAAGTATTGTCCTTCCGGCAAAAGTATATATATATATATATATATATATATATATATAATATATATATATATATATATATATATATATATATATATATATATATATATATATATATATTACTAAAAGACTTTCAAACTGGGTCTAACGAGTTTTTTATTCTACTAATGCATATATATTGATATATATATATATATATATATATATATATATATATATATATATATATATATATATATATATATATATATATATAGACTGAATTGTGTATGTGATAAAGTTGATATATATATATATATATATATATATATATATATATATATATATATATATATATAGAGAGAGAGAGAGAGAGAGAGAGAGAGAGAGAGAGAGAGAGAGAGAGAGAGAGAGAGAGAGTTCTAGTAGCCATTTTGAAAATGTTGTTACTATGAGATTCAGAGCCTTTGTCGTAGTGTTTTTCCGGAATAACTTTTTTTATGTGCATTTGACAAAGATATTACTTAGCCATAGTATATTTTACATCCCTACCTAATTGTCGGCAGCATTCTTTATTACTTATATTAGAAAAAAGTATATTCATAAGAGTAAAAATAAAGCAGTCGAAGCCAGTGGCGGAACACTCTAATGCGTGGGTTCAAAGTTATACGTGACGTAAACATACTGTAATTATGACGTCCCGACTCCTCCCAGAAGGTGATGACGACAAACAGCTGTCTCTGAAATTCTGATTCCTGAATGACTATTCGTACCTTGTCAAGGCTTCACGAATGGCAGCTATGATAAATCATTGTCCCCGTGGTTGCAGAACAGCTTTTGTAATTCGACTTGCACAATTGTTTAGAAGCGAGGAGGCCCGTGGCAAACCCTACGTAAGCTTGAACAGGTAAATGAATAATAGGACCCTTTTTTGGGTAAGGAGTACACCCGGACATCCAAGGCTACCAAGTTTTCGTCATTTGTTGACTTCCATAAATGCAGAAAGATAATTATATATGCTCTATAAAGCAAAAGTTGATTTCTTAGTAAAACATAACTTGCGGAACAACATTAAAACTTGCTTTGCCAAAAAAAAAAAAAAAAACATAATATCATGAGTTATAATACATCACTGAATGACCTCTATAGGGTTGTTGGTCATTTTGTGTCAAGATCACTTACCAATCTAATCCTATGCAATTGTCTATTTATTACAATAATCGTCACTGACATATTAGAAAAAAAATATCAAAGGTTAGAATTATAACATTTTTCAATAGAGAAATAGTGATAGAAAGTAATTTCTCGGATTACTTTTGAAACCCTTTTCTTCAAGGATTCTAGCACTCGACCTCATGGCATAAATCCTATATACTACTATTACTACTAAAGTGTAAACACTACCACTACTACAAAGTGTGTATTTCAAGGAGTATTGGTTGAGACTTTTTCACGAATAGCCCAATTATCCATCGAGAAGGAGGCAAGTTAATGACGTCATAAGTTACGTCATTATATCTTCGAAAGACATTCCGCTAAGTTTGTTGGCGATGTCTATGAGAAGGTGGTGTTACTCTTATAATTACCAGAATTGTGCAACTTTCGTAATACAGAATACAGTAAAAAATTAGGCAGGGATGTAAGATACCCTATGACAAAGTGTCATCTTTGTCAGGTACATTGACAAAATTTTATTCCGGAAAAACACCGGCACTGGCTGAATCTCATAGTTGACATTTAATATGAAGATGTCCATTATAACTGGCAGCATATGCGTATGTAGTATTAGGATATACCGTAAACGTCAGGACATAACAGTTTTGGAAATGACGAAGACTAAAACGGGAGAGAGACAATGCGTCTGAAAGCTAAAATGGCATAGCGAATTTCACATTCAGAATAAGGATGAGATGAGAGAGAGAGAGAGAGAGAGAGAGAGAGATCCCTAATAACAAAGCAACCCAATCACACACACACACATACACATATATATATATATATATATATATATATATATATATATATATATATATATATATATATATATATATATATATATATATATATATATATATATATATATATATATATACTACTGACAACTTTACTGCACATATGTAATTCTAAAGAGCTCTGAATGACAACCGATGAACATTGTCTCTCTCTCTCTCACATTTTTATCCTTCTCCTCCCTAACACCCCCTCTACTCTCTCTCTCTCTCTAACACAAAATTTTTCCCTGTCTCTCCTCCCTAACACACCCTCTACTCTCTCTCTCACTTCCCCTTCCTCTTACTCTCTCTCTCTCTCCAAACATCCCTGTCTCTTTCCCTCTTTCTTCTCCCTAACACCACTTCTACTCTCTCATTTCCTCTCTCTCTCTCAACCCTCCCTGTCTTTTTCCCTCCTTCTTTCCCCTAACACACCCCCTCTCTCTCCTTCCTCTCCTCTCTCTCTCTCTCTCTCTCTCTCTCTCTCTCTCTCTCTCTCTCTCCCCCTTCCCAACCCCCAACCCACTTTGGTGCCGCTGATGTCTTACCCCCATAGTATTCTTTTCCAGATAGGAAGTCATATGCATACCGAAATTAGGTATGATAAATTCGTACAGTTACTGAGTCTACGGGCTACCAGCCCCGTTTCACTGGCAGAGTCAGCCCCGTCTCAGGAAAGCCCTTCCACCCCCAACCCCCTTTGGTGCCCTTTGGTGCTAGTGATGTCTTAACCCCACAGTGTTCTTTTCGAGATAGTAAGTTATATGTATACCAAGTTTGGTTGAAATTGCTCAATGCGTTTCAGAGTGTATACGGAACACATACATACATCCATTTATACAAATATATAGATTATATATAAATATAACTGGTTCATGGAGTCATAAAATATATGAATGCTAACGTGCAAACTTTTTAGTTGTCCTTGATCCTTAGAACTTGTCTTCCATCAAGGATGTCCCTCTAAATCTTCATGTTGAACCGCAACATTCTTCCCTCGTTTTAATTTTTCTTGTTTTCTTCTGATCTGGGTCAATGGGAGCAAAGAGGGTGGCCGTCTCATTACATTCTGCACTTAAAAAAAATAAATAATCATTAGCTGGGGTTTTCGTCCTCCACAACAAATCCAGACAGAGTGGCTCGGAGACCCCGAACCCAGCTAATGCAATATATATGTAAATCTGCTGCTGATGCGGGAATTTCGTTATTTCTCGTCCTTCGCATCCTCAAGGCGTACTAATGTGTCAATTCTTAAAGGGAACTTTCCAAAGTAAAGGAAACAGAATTTTAGCGCAGTTGAGATCGTATCTTGGGGTTGTGTGTGCTTTTCATATGAACATTGTTGATAACTTTATTTTCATTAATACCGGAAAAGAGCAAAAAAAAAAAAAAAAAAATATTGCAATTTTTTCCCCTACAGAAAATTTGCTGTTGTTATTTATTTGATAATAAGATTCAGGCATAAAAAATGGTAAAAAAAAAATATCAGCATCACTATAATGCTTCCATAGTAATAACAAAAGGTCCGTGATTCATTAGATCAGAAAAAAAATTATTTCTCTGTTGATTATTGGACGCCATATGGATTCCAAAGACAAAGCTAGGAGTTTTATAGCCAAATATACTCTTAGAGTGCTTTTCACCTAGCACAAAAGCTCTCTCTCTCTCTCTCTCTCTCTCTATCTCTCTCTCTCTCTCTCTCTCTCCCTCTCTGTCTCTCTCTCTCTCTCTCTCTCTATATATATATATATATATATATATATATATATATATATATATATATATATATATATATATATATATATATATATATATATATAATATACATATAATATATATACATATATATTATATATATATCATATATATATTATATATATTATATGTGATATTTTGGCTTTGATTTAGATGCAGTATTCCTATCAAAAACAGAAACAAAAAAATACGCGGCGAACTGAATGTGAAACATTTCTCAAAGGGAATCCAAAATTCAGAAGAGAAAGATTCTGTTGTGTATCACCAGTCACTGGAAAACATACCTGGTTGAAAAGGAAGGCCAGGGAATTTCGAACTTCGTTTAAAAGGACTTTTTTTTTATAATGAAATATTCTGACTCTCAAGTCTAGGACAAAATGACAAGGCTACGTTCTATTTAGCCCTAGAAGAAATAACGAAACAATATTGTCGTAAGAACCTCGATATACGTAAAGATATGTACATATATAATGAGAATAAATGTTCAAGAAATATTGTGGATGGAGACTCAAGAAATATTTTGGGATTGTGAGTATCAATGAAATGAACTATGTTCTTTACTGAAACAAAAAATGTTCCTATCCAATGAAATAATGAATTCTGAAGTTACTTATCAATGCCAACTTTCTATATGGTTCATGAAATTCTCGTACACAAATACATACATACTGTACATGCACATACACACACATATATATACATATATAATGAATGGATGTATATATATAGGTATGTATGTATGTATGTATGTATGTATGTACGTATGTATATATATATATTATATATATGTATATATATAATGTATGTATATATGTATAGGTATAATATATATATATATATATATATATATATATATATATATATATATATATATATATATATATATATTTATATAATTTATATTTATATATACATACATATATATATATATATATATATATATATATATATATATATATATATATATATTTCATTTTGTAAAAGTAATAACTACATGGAACAACCCAACCGCACGTTTAAACAACTCAGTTCTCTACATCATGTGTTAGTAAGAGATAGAAAAATAAGCTACATACCAAAGTTATGACTATGAGCTTCCTTATTACAATTACTCGAAGAATGACTCACTCTCTCTTTCTGCCTCTAGACTGTGCTCCATGTTACTACATTCTTCTTGGTATTAAGTTAACTTCCAATCTGTCAGAGGATAATTCAATTCCGAGAGTAGTCTAAGATCAGGCTTGCTCCCTTTTCATTGGCCTAATTTCCTCGGAAATTGCGTTGAGCTTATCAGCCCAGCTTCAAAGTTTGCTTCTCCTGGTTTTGTATAATATCAGGGGATATGGGAAGTGAATAAAAGTAGGCTATACGAATGAACCCATGCCAGTTGTAGACTCTTTCTCCCCTCTCTCTCTCTCTCTCTCTCTCTCTCTCTCTCTCTCTCTCTCTCTCTCTCTCTCTCTCTATATATATATATATATATATATATATATATATATATATATATATATATATATATATATATACAGTATCTTCTTTCTTTTAACGTGCTTTTTTCCCATTTTGTATGAGGTAAGCATGATGCCTTTTTTGAAGGACTTTTGATTTGGCTTTGGGATAGACCGTAGTCTCGATCGGTTGCCCTGCCTGACATCGCTTAGGCCACAGTAGCGTATGGTACATGTATCATATCAGTCCCCAACACACTTTCTCCCAGCAGCGAGAAGTTGTTGCGCGGGTAGGTGGACAGTTCGAGACGTGTGAGGTGTCTGTTATGTTTTTAGGAGATGTTGGAGTGGCTTTGTTTTGTGTGTGTATTAGTCTGTAACACCCACTTGCTTTTTTAAGCAAACCTATCCATTGATTACATACATAATCCCGGGGTGTCTACACGGACAGCAAAGTGTCCGCCTCTCTGACTGGTCGGCTGCGGATTTGAACCCGCGCCACAGACCTCTACGAAGTCCGAAGCTGCTGCTGTAACCGACTGTGCCATCAAGGCTCTATATGTATATACAGTATGTACTGTATATATATATTATAAATATATATATATATATATATATATATACATATATATATATATATATATATATATATATATATATACTGTAAATATATAAATATATATAGATATATATATACACAGACACACACACACACACACACACACACACACACACATATATATATATATATATATATATATATATATATATATATATATATATATATATATATATATATATATATATATATATATATATATATATATATATATATATATATATATATATATAAATCACATTTTTATCACACTGTGATTTATATACAATCATGAAGCTACAAATGTCGCTTAATATCAAATCACGCTACCCGGGAATATCCTTCGATGGGGAATTATCACCGAAGGGGAATTTATAAGTGATAAATGGACTGGCACTGCCGAGTCTCGGTAACGTCGACTGGAGTTGCTGGATGGTGCGTCTGTGTCGTGGGATCGAGACTCGGCAGTGCCCGTCCATTTATCACTTATAAATTCCCTTCGGTGATAATTCATCGGGGATATTCCTGAGGTAGTGTGGATTTGATATTAAGCGACATTTGTAGCTTCATGATTATATATATATATATATATATATATATATATATATATATATATATATATATATATATATATATATATATATATATATATATATATATACGACGATGATGAAGGCGGAAGCCCAATATACGGAGACCAAGGGCAGATGGAGAGCACACTGACAATCTACAGTTTTTATTGTGGCCGACGGCGTTTCGCAATAATGAATTGCATTTTCAAGGCTGCAATGACACAATTTTGTTTAATAAAAAGGGACGTCACTATATAAAATTATAAAGATAAAAAAATAAAATAAAAAATGAAAAATACATACATTTCTTTAAAAATCTTAAAACAAACCTACCCAGTACATGGCTAAAAAGTGACTAAACAGAAAAGGGTAAAACTACTCGAAAACAAGTGGCCGTCGGCCACAATAAAAACTGTAGATTGTCAGTGTGCCTCTCCATCTGCCCTTGGTCTCTCTCTGTATATGTATATATATATATATATATATATATATATATATATATATATATATATATATATATATATATATATATATATATATATAACTGTAGTACGTTATTAACATCCGCTTGGGTTATGTCAAGGGTGTGGCGCCTGAAACGTCATATGTCTTGTTTCTTTTCAAACTAGCCGGAGTCAAATGAGAAATCCTTTCCTGTTTCTTGGCAAGTCTCTATGGAAGACGTTTCAGGCTCAACACCCCGACTTGTCTCAACCAGACGTTGATACCCCTCTACAGTTTGGACGACTGGTGGGCAGTAAGGAGGGTCAACATAAACGTTGCAAATGACTGTCGAAAGGTATAGCCATTTCACTTACCTATACGATCCATTCATTCTATCTCCCATTGTTAGATCAAGTAAACTCACAAAGAGCGCGCGTAAATAAGAACTTGACGGTCTGCTGCTCAAATTATTAACGTTCCACTTCTTGTCTTATTTAAGCATCTATTATCTGAAACTGATCAGGCCTTTACTTCTAATTAACCTTTATAGCAATAACTACTGAAAATATAATTTGTAAGATTTGTAGTTTTGCTATTCTGTTATGTTCTTGCTGATTGCAATCTTAAGATTTTCTCGTGTTTTACTGCGATGACGTCATTCTCCCATTTTGTAGTACTTTCATCTATAGTGATATCTTTAATTGGAAAAAAGCTTAGTATTTTATGTCCATTCCATTTCCTAATCTTTGCATATCTTCGTGTTTTCCCTTTGGTAACACGACCCCGTATATATTTACGTTCAGAAGAGGAACCCTGAAGTATTTGGACTGATAAAGCAATAAAGCACAGGCTCCAAAAACATCCTATTAAAATCAATAAAGATTACTAATGCCAAGACACAGTATTCAAAAAGATGCCCCAAACATAATTGGATATGGATGAAAATGAAACACTAAAACTGAATTAAGTCGCACGTAGATATCAGAAGCAACTGATTTCTCATAACACCAAAGAAAATTATAGGCACACGCAGCACCGCTGATTCCCTTCGAATGACCACATTTTTAGACGCCAAAAACGCGACAAACGAATTAATTTTGTTAACTCGAGAATTCTCCTCACGCCTGATTTACGGCCCACCTTCTAACTGCATAAATCTTTAACTTTTCCTTTTATTCGTGTCTGTTGTTCTTGATCACGACACTTTCTCCATGATGCACTTCCATAATTTCCTCTTAAATTACTATCATATATTTTTTTGAAAAATATATACAGCCTACCATATTTTAAGGTTTTTCAATTCAACCACCATAATGCATCCAGAAAATTTTTCTATTAAAGCCACTTATGCTCGCAGACACACAAACACATATATATACACACACACACACACACACACACACACACACACATATATATATATATATATATATATATATATATATATATATATATATATATATATATATATATATATATATATAATTTGCTCATTGCATATTATATGACAAAAAGGCAAATTCTGACATACTGTATATGAAAACTTCCTTCTCTTTCATTACGATATAATAAAAAATAATAACCAAAGTAGAATTCTGAAGCAAAAAAAACAATAAATACCTAAAACGGAAAGAGCTTTAAGGCTCATTTTAATTATTTCAATGGAAATAAAATGTAATCCATAATCCAAAATGCTAGGAGAGGTATTAAAATATATACATATGAAAACTTTTTGCTCTTCTACTATAACAGATAGTCTCCTGAGGCAAATTTCGAAGGTACACATTCAAGTTATTCAAAGTCAAGCTTAGTCTGAGGAGTGGCATCGCTGAATATCAAGAGGAAGCGAGCTCTATAAAGGAAGGTGTTTTTGCATATTGAAATTGAAATTCTAAGCAAAACAGCACTTTGTGATTTCGCATATCCCCTTTTGCTGCTGTAACAGAACCCCTTCTTGCAAGCAGTCTACGAAAGTGAAAACGAAAATGCAAACCGACTTGCTTGGTTCGGCTCGCAAGATTTTGTTAGTGGAATTGCTAGTCAGTGCAGTTCTACTAAGGATCCGATGAAGGAGAAAATGCTCTACTCGTGAATACTTGAATCTTTCATATAATACTCGAGACCATTTGCCATGCTAAAAAATATACTGGTTCGTAAATTATTTCATTTTACTTAAAAGTACGAACTTTCTTTAAACTTTTGAAAATATAATTTTTTTTTTAGGTTTTCAATAAATTTATTGTCACTTTTGCACTGATAACTAAATTAAGGCCATCCTAGGGGTGTCACAGGGATTACAGTCTGTTTGGTATGACATATCGTTTGCTGGTCCCTTACGCCATCCTTCATCCAGCCAGATCTATTCTTCACTTCCACTCACTACCGACGCTGATTCATACATGTTCTCTTTAATACCCACTCGCCACATTTATGTATATTATGGCCTGCTTCTCATATACACAGCTTTGCACAAGCCCCATCAGCACCTAGTTTCCTATATTTTGAATTGTTCTGTACCCATTTAAATTTCGTGCCAGACGACACTCGGTTTTGCTTTATCCATCTAATCTCTCTCTCTCTCTCTCTCTCTCTCTCTCTCTCTCTCTCTATATATATATATATATATATATATATATATATATATATATATATATATATATATATATATATATATATATATATATATATATATATATATATATATATATATATATATATATATATATATATATATATATATATATATATATATAAATATAAGAAGGCCCATAAAACACTATTTAAACGTTGAAACCATATATTTCATATACTTGTTTCTGTGCCCTGTTCACTGGTAGAATATGGACAGGTGGAAAGTTACAATGGTATATATACAAAACATGAAGGTGTGGCCTTAGGCCTCCGATGTTAAGGAGGTGGCGTTTCTTAAGAAGGAGGAGATTGACCAAATTCCTAGTGGTTTTGGCCTCATTAGCTCCCTGTTTGGCGATGGATCTGGCGGTCGCGTTTCTTGGGTCATCTTCTTCAAAAGGGGTCCGAGGATTAAGGTGTCAATGGCGTCCGATTTCCAATGTCCTCTGACAGGTTCATATTGTTGGTTTGATTGATGATAGCAGATTCCAGCATCTTTCTTTGTACGGACAGCTACTTGAAATCATGCAAATGAACCCACTCCAGTTAATGACATGCCCTGTATTAACTGGAGTGGGCGGAGTTGGTATTTGAGGTTTGCATCAAAATCTCTCAATGTTAGGAACCAACGTGCTCTCTTTGGGCGACAAACTTGGCTTATTAAAAGCTCTAACAACGGTTGATGATCTGTAAAAATCTCAACTTTATTTCCCAACAACAACATCTTAAAATGAACAAGGCTAGAGACGACTGAAAAAAGCCTCCTTGTCCACAACTGACATCAGCCTTTCGTTACTACCACGCGTTTTGAACTTTCTGCTATAAAAGCAATTGGGTGTAATTTCCCCTCAAATTTCTGCATCAAACACGCACCTATACCTTCCTGACTCGCGTCAGTCACTAAGGTGAACGGTTGACTAAAATCTGAAACTTCAAAATTGGTGGGTTCACCAAAGCGTTCTTAAGCTTCTCAAAAGCTAATTGTTGACTATCACCCCAAACAAACTTAACGTCTTCTCGTAACAAATCTGTCAATGGAGACGCTATTGTAGAAAAATTCAGCACAAAAACGGCGGAAGAAACCCGACATACCTAGGAACGAACGAATCTGTTTCCTGGTTTTGGGAACTGGAAAATTCACAATGGCTTCAACTTTCTCATCATTCACTCTAACTCCCTCTTTAGAGATAACATGTCCTAAATAGACAATTTTTCTTCAGAAACTCACATTTGGCCAATTTGACCTTTAACCCAGCGAACCGTAATCGCTTAAGGACTTCTTTTAACACCTTTAGATGTTCTTCAATTGTATCTGTGCATATGAGAATATCATCCATGTACACAAACACCGACTTTCCTAACAAGCCATGAAGCACTGTGTTAACCAGTCTAGTAAATGTTATTGGGGACCCTTGTAATCCAAAAGGCATCCTATTAAACTCGTAATGTCCCTTTGGTACCGAAAATGCTGTATATTTACGGCTACTCTCACAAAGGGGAACTTGTAAAACCCTTGCATCAGATCTATAGATGAATATATATTCTTGCCACCGATCTCAACAAACAAATCAGGCAAACAAGCTACAGGATATCTATCTGGGCATGTTTTTTCATTCAATTTACGAAAATCTACACAAACTCTGATACTACCGTCTTTCTTAGGAACTGCAAGCAAAGGAAAATTAAACGGAGAATTGGACGGTCTGATAATGCCTTCCGACTCCCCACTTCTGAACTTCTTTTTCTACTTCTTCCCTGATCTTAAAAGGAATTCGATATGCTGGAATATATATGGGATTTGTACCCTTTTCTAGGCGGATTGAATGTTCTAAAACATCTGTAACTCCTAATTTATCTCCCTTCAAAGCAATGATATCTAGATATTCTTTCAACACTTTCTACTTTATCTGAATACTCAGGATAATCAACTTTAGCCAAGTGTTCATGAGAACCTGACTTCGGAACTGTTGCTCCTCGTTAGGAAACATATTCCCGTCTCCACAAAAACTCACTAATTTATGCTCTTCATTAAACTCTTCAAAATCAATTACATAAGTACCCTTTGTGATATTTTTTCACTGAGTCTTGATAGCTAACTAATTCTACTGAAGTCACGCCTGCGACTGAAATTTCATTCACTGACACCGTTTTCACAACGTCTTTGAATTTCTCGGTTCCTCAACAACGCACACTTGAGAAGGAAACTTTTTTCTTTCAGCGACACTTTAACTAATGTAGGAACTCACGGTTGCAATTCAATATCTTCCAACAAAAATCCTTTGAAAGATCTTTTGCGGAATATCTTCACTCTCTAATGACTGTTTTACACATGTCTCAGACTGTGTCTTAAGTTTCTCACAAGTTTTTTTCCTGTGTATATATGGAACAAAACAACCTGACTCACCTATTGTAATCCCCTGAACTCCCGTAAGAATGTCGATGTTATGTCGCATACAAGAAGGGTGTCCTAGCAAAACCATTTCACCTAAGGCTAATCCTTCTATGACCAAAAATGATTCTACTATTGTCTTTCCACCGATACAAAGCGTAAGAAATGACGAACCTAAAATATTCAGTTTCCTCGCTTGTACATCACACACTGTCTCACTAGAAGGGACTAATTTGCACTCTGAAACCTCGAGTGAAAAAGGTCAGCATTTACTAAGTTAACTGAGCTACCAGAATCAATGAAAATATGAATTTCATTGCCATTAGAGAATCCACGTACAATCGGCCAGGTTCTAGTGACTCTACGGCCTGATTAGTCATTATCCTGTGTCTGTTTTCGAACTTATCTTGTGAAAATTCTGCTGTTCCTTTGTGTATCTAGAACTTGCATCATGTGGAATTCTCCTGTCATATCTAGAAAAAACTCCCGGGACTTCCTGAATATTCTCTACTCTTTGTGGCTGGGCAAAATCTCCATCCATGATCTGAAGATTTGCAAACTGAACAATATCTCACTCTGCAATTTGATTTACTATGGCCTATTTTATCACAATTAAAACAACGTATCGTTGTGACTGATCTCTCTGGAAATTTCTTCGATTCTACTCGTGCACATGTCTTCGCTGTTGCATCATTTCCCGAATCGAAACCGACTATCATTATTCTGTGGTTTGGAAACCGCAGCTGACATCTTGCACCTCCCTGTACAAAACTACTGTCCAGTGTCGGGCATTTTGCTAGATTTTTGTTAATCTGTGCAAACAAAAAGGATTCGTCTGTATCCTGATCAATTCTCTTATCAAAACTATCTACAATTACATCTGGGACCGACGTTAAAAGGCAAGCAAAGTGTAACAATCTTTCAAAATTATCTAAGGAGATATTATTTCCAGTTACCCATGGAGAGCCTATTATAGATTTCTTTAACTCAACTACTGCATCGAATAAATTCGCACTGTATGTGACTAGTGAATCATTGCCCTTCTTTATCTTGAGAAACTCTCGCAAATTCCGAACTGCGCATTCACGTTGAACTCCGCCATAAGTAGCTCAGAGAAATTTCTGCAGTTCATTCCAAGTTTTACACCTTCTGAACCCGAAACTGCGTGCTCGTTTCCCAATATCTCCTTTATCTAAATCCAGAAATGATTTAGCCTCTGTTAAAGCTTCAGCGCCATTCGTAATTTTCTTGGAATTCAGATAATTGTTCACTGATTCAATGAAAGTTTCTATGTTTTGGGTTGGCTTCCCGTCAACTAACCCTTTAAAATTTGTAATTCCCGCACAAATGTTCGTCACTTTATGCACCACAATTGATTGGGATGTGCTTGCTGCATCGTCCGGCATTTTGTGAGTAATCACACGCCCTGAGCGTAACAACATAAAAAGAGAAACCAACAAAGAACACTAGAGAAAGGCACAAGTTACCCCCTCTAAAAGAAGAATAGAAAACGGCGTTCTGCGCAACTTACGAGAATGGGGTACTTACCAATTTTGAAACAGAAAACGAAGTACCTATCTCTCAACTTGCTAACCTGTGACGTCACCTACTCGACGACTAAGCGAAAAAAAGACACCCAGCGCGTTTCTAGTTGAATCATCACTTTGCGTAATTAACTCACAATCGCCACTATTCACACTTATTTGGGTATTTTGTTAACCCCAAAATTGCTCTAGAGATCATCCAGATCTATTTCACAACTCCCCACTCCCAGTACTCAAGAATAGAAACGGAAAAAGAAAAAAGGTTCCCCACTTACCCACGTAATCCGACCCACTATGTAACTCACGCTATCTTAAGACTGAGGGCTAACCACTCCTGACGCTCACGGCCCCGTCGCCTTGGGTATCAACGTTATCAATTAGTCTATTAGTAATCTCCCTCTTTCGCCATCATTAAAGACATTAAAATCATGCTGCCACCATTTAAAATCAAAAGACACCCGCTGCCGCCATTTCATTCTGACACCGCTGCCAACCATTTCATTCTGACACCGCTGCCAACATTTAATTCTGTAACGAGGACAGAATTAACACTTTTTGAAAGTGTACGTAACGTGCTCCAACGATCTTTATTCATGAAACGGAGGCGTATGAACGTTCGCTCACGATAACACTTACATCTATTTTTCTCCTCTTTCTCTCTCTCTCTCTCTCTCTCTCACCGTGTATCGCCTCTCTCTCTCTCTCTCTCTCCGTGTATCGCCTCTCTCTCTCTCTCTCAACTTTTCCGAAGTTCACCCACCCGAATCTCACTCATTCTCACCAAATCAATTAAATGGACCATTTAAAGAAACGCAATAGTTTCTACAAAAATAGGTTTATTATTCAAATAACCCAACAAGAAATGAATAAAACAAAGCAAAGATTAAAATGCATAATAAATGAATTATCGAGTTAGATAACTAAACTCTGAACTGTAAAACACTTCTGATTAAAGAAGTCTCACTATGGCTAATAGCCTGAAAATATCCAAACTCACACATACTCCCAAATCAATAATTAGTCATGTCAAAACAGTCCACATGTTATTCGAACCAGTCCACACTGTCCACCGACATCTGTCCACCGACATCTATCCACAGACATCTGTCGGAAGAATTAAACATGACAGAAAACTCCCAAAAATATATGAAATGCAAAACACAATAATGGAAAGTGTAAAATGCACAGCCAAGATATGGCAAACGTAACATGACAAAACAATAATATAAAAGAGGTGTGAACACTCATATTAAATCTCCCACACCAGTTCAAAAGTTCATAATGATTAGAAAATCATGGTAAAAAATCACAAGTTCAATTTCCTCCCATAAAAACAGAGATTTCAAACTCTACCTTATCTGCCGATTTAAAGCCTGGATCCTCTCCAAAGCTACGTCTAGACAACTGCAGTTCTATCACGTTAATGAACGATCAAACTCACTTTTAAAGCAGATTTTGGCGTAATCTAGATAAAATTAACGCACGTACTCACGAATATACATAACACTTCGGAAGATCACCTGACCGGCAATATTGCTGAGGAATCAAACTATTTGCTGAACACAAAGATTTTACCTCGAGTCTCTCGACCTACTTCCATCTGACTCCATAAATTCTTTCATCACATCTTAAAGCATTGAAGCTATGAAATGCATATATGTGTCCTTTAAAATTGTAGCAGCCATATTTTCTGAAATATATGAAATACTACAAGAAAGTATAATTATGCATATTTGGATTTTTCCTTTTATAAATTGTAATCCACAAAAATAAACTACTGCTATATTTCTCTGGAAAGACCCTGCCCAGGTGATCCGGAGCCTCCTTGTTATGAAAGATCTCCCTTCCTGAAGAATGTAACTACTAGTCTTAAGAATAAACGACCCATATTTGGTCAGTTAATCAAATGAATTGGTCCTGATCCACTGAAAGTTTCTGCAAATGTATGTGCACATTCAAGTGCAAGGGAAGAGAGAGAGAGAGAGAGAGAGAGAGAGAGAGAGAGAGAGAGAGAGAGAGAGAGAGAGAGTCGATGACTATCGTGTTTGTATTATCGACTACTGCAGATTATGATCAACAATTACTTTCATTAAGCATACAGGTCTGTGTGTATGACTGAAACTGGAGCACACCATGGCCAAAATGAAATGTCAAATCTTACTAGTGAATGCAGGTGGAGGTAAGCATTTCCTAAAGTGGCTTTTCAGTTGAGGAAACAAGATGATGATGATGATGATGATGAATATTATTATTATTATTATTATTATTATTATTATTATTATTATTATTATTATTATTATTCAGAAGATGAACCCTATTCATATGGAACAAGCCCACCAAAGGGGCCACTGACTTGAAATTCAGGCTTCCAAAGAATATGATACTCACGAGGGAGTACGAGAAGGTCAAGGGAAATACAGAAAGAAGAGATCTCACTTATTAAAAAGGAAAAAATGAATTAATAAATTAATAAATAGCTAAAAATGTATTTAAATGCGAGGTGAATAGCTTTAGGGTTGTAATGCACTGCATCTTCGCTTGAACTTTTGAAGTTCCAATTGCACGACATCCTCGGGGAGCAGGGAGACTGTTCCACAGTCCAACAGTGTGAGGAATAAATGACCTCTGGAACTGAGAAGTTCGACAGCGAGGCACATTTACTGCATATTGATGCTGCTTTTCAGCGAACCTGGTTGGTTTCGGCAGGAAAAGGGGATCAGGGATCAATTGTGAAAATGTAAGGTCTCTATTAAAATAAAACTTATGAAAAAGTGACAAACGAGACCATCCGTCGATGGTCCTCGTCATAAGTACCAATATTAGGAAACAAACCTACCACCACGAGCCACACCAGAAAACAGTATTCAAGTAAAGGAAGCACAAATGACTTAAAACAGGTTGCATTGATTTTATAACTGTTATAAATAGCATCTATGAGGCCTTACGAACAATAACTAACTTTTGTGCGGCATATGTTGAAATTTTCATTAGATGTTTTTTAAAAAGCACAATGTGTCAAAACTTACACCTAAAACAGTCAAAGCTTCAGACTCATTCAGCAAAGTCCCATACACCTGAAGGGGAGGATGGGGTGGAAAGTCTGAAAGAGATCAGCTAATCAATAGTGTTTTTGTTTTACTGGAGTTCAGCCTCATAATCCCACCGACTACACCACTCACTGATCAGGTCCGTGTCCCGACTGAGGCTGAGGGCAGCTTCATTTCTCATAGTTGGAGTATTTACTACACCCACAATCTTGCATCATCGGCATACTGAACAATCTTGTTTTCCAGGCCAACAACCATACCGCTTGTAAACACCAAAAATAATAGTGGACCAAGAACACTACCCTGACAACTCCAGATACAATAGGTCTTGGTTCACTAAAGATCTCATCAATGGCAACCCGCTGCTGCCTACCTGTCAGAAAATCTTGAAGTAATCCTAAAACATATCCACCCACTCCAAGATTCTGAAGTTTATAAATAAGTGCCTTATGATTTACTAAATCGAGAGCAGCACTAAAATCTATCTGAATTACTCAGCACTCAAAACCGTTATCGAAGTTCTCTTGCAAATGGCATGTCAAATCTAAAAGAGCATCGCAGGTACCTCACTGCTTTCTAACTGCACAATGACCATCAGCTAACAATCCTTTAGATTCCACATACTTACACGGTATAGTGGCTTAAATATGAGTTTTTTAGCAACTTTGGAGAGCACAGGGAGAATAGAAATTGCCTTGTAGTTACTGCAGTCTGTAGATATGCCACTCTTGGGAACAGACACTGTATTACTAAGCTTGCGCTCATCCATAAAGATACTATGTCAGCATGAAAATCTATAGAATCTACTAAGCTTGGGAGACAACACACTAGAAACTTTTTTAAAATACAAAGGGAAGAAACCATCAGGATCTTCGCAACCCCAGGTAAAGTTTACCAAGTCGAATTTACCACGTATCTGCAGACTTTAGTGTGGAAAAAGTATGCACAAGAAACGAAATAACATTTAATGGAGAAATGATTAACGAGAATGAAACTTTATAAGTTATTCAGGAACAGTGATATCTGGTATATACAGGTTCTCTGGAGTTTGAATTTAGTACGAGAATAAAAGAGGCAAATCAAACAATTGATAAGTTAAATAAGATCTGCACATCAAGCAGAATGAAATTGCTTACGAAAGAATGATTACACATCAGTCTTCCATCTCCGACCACTTTTTATTGTTATGAGGTCTATACCACAAATTCACCTGACATGACCCCATCAACATAGTGATGTACGAACCCATAATACTGATCTGGGGACGCTGTTCAGAAATCGACTCTGATGGACAGCTGACTGAACGATATACAGTTCAGTAGCAAATGACGATATCTCAGGATATAATGCATTAACCAAGAAATTGAGAGAGAGAGAGAGAGAGAGAGAGAGAGAGAGAGAGAGAGAGAGAGAGAGAGAGAGAGAGAGAAAGAGAGAGAGAGAGAGAGAGGGGGGGACTTACTTTTGTTCAGTAAAAAACGCGTGATATACAAATCATAATAAGCATATTAAAATTACTTGTATTATGTGGGTCACACATTATAAAATTCTTAATATGAGTTCCCTTCACACTGATATTTAAAGGTTAGGTAGCTTTTCGGTGTTTGTGTAAAATTTCAATCTTCAAACTGGCATTTCGAAAACTTTCTAAAATTCTTTAATACAGTATGATGGAGCTCAAAACGATGTTCATCAAACTGAAAAGCAAAACCAAGTAATTTGTGCAGGGAATGCTACCAGCCTTGACCTGAAGCCCCTCCGGAGAGCAAAGGGCTCTGAAACTTTGCTGGTTAATGTCCTCATCACGAACTTAAAACCAGCATCAGTTGTAGCTAATTTGGGCTCTCATATTCCAAGCACTTGGCCTGAGTCCGCAATTACAATAATTTACCTGCAGCAAAAGAGAAAATGTAATTGCTACTGAATATATACCAAGAGGAATTCTGTTTCTAAATTGCGTAACACTAATTCGTAATAGCAAATGCATTTCGCAAGAATGAATTTTATGAAGTCAGTTTAGGAGTAACTTACATTCAACTTTCCTAAGAACGTGGTCGTAGCTGCGTGGGGCTTGGTGAGTCCCGTCTGCATCATCCCTAATTTGGGAAAAAAGAAAAAATTAGATCAGGAAAACCTTACTAGTAGAGAAATTTGGTAAATTTTTACTTTAATTCCACAACCATTCCCCTGTTTGGTGCCAGCCTCCATGGAAATCAATGTTAAAACATAACATAACGGCCGATAAATGTCTCGGTAACAGTTCATTTGCGACAGACTTTGTTATGATTATTCGTGTCAACCATATTAGTAAAATATTAGAGTACAGCGCAAACAACTGGTAACAGGGTAAATTGCACAATACACAGTTAGAAGCACTATGATATTACGTACAAATGAAAGTTTCGAAGATAATGCCCCGCCAGCATTTTCCCGAGATGTAACCGAGTACAAGGGCCTTTCCCTGAATAAAAAAAAAAAAAAGGGGACATATCTTAAAAACTAACCACAGAATTTTCTTAAAATAATCTCATTATGTTTTCCACACCCAAATTACTATACAGGTAATGATCTAACCTAACCTAACCCAACCTAACCTAACCTAGGGACATGGCAAAAAAATCCGGGCTGGTGCAATACTAGTTTACATCTCAGGAATTTGCACCCTGCCACCGCCTCACCCCACCCCACCATCACCCAACTGACCCGGCTACAAACACAAGTAGCTCAATCCTGACCAAAATCGCCGAAATGTGAAAATTTTCATTTCGATGAGGAAACGAGCAAGAACTTCGTGGTCGGACGTCCCCGTTGCGTGGTGTGGACAACATTTCCACATCCAGAGCAGAACTGTTAATTAGCACATTGTCATTTGTTGTTATACTGGATAAAATTACAATAACATGGACACTGGTTACAGTAAAATCTAGAAAAGTGACTCGACATGAAAATTACAGGAAAAGTTGACATTAAAAATCAAGCCATGGTCAAATTCTTTTAGTGCAGCAGACAAAATCATTTTTTTCACTAAAATACTTCAGTTAATGATACAAGCATGAAATTTGGTACATATCTTCTCCACAGGCCACTTTTTGAAAATTACTGGGTGTCAACTCAAAATTCCAAAACGGCTGCCATTTTTCAAGATGGCCACTACTCAAGGTTTTAACATGGGACTCATATGGCTCTGGTCATGTTTTTATGCATCTGTTTTGGTTATACACATTTTAGATAAAGTCACCAAGCAAAAGTAAAATGTATTTCTGCTAAAAGTTTCAGATAGCATATATAAAGAAAGATGGCAGACAATATGGCAGCCAAATTCCTTCAAATAATCACGTCTCAGAATTCAGCAGGGATAGAAAAATGTCCTCCTTTTCAATATAACAGTTTGCAAGTCTATATATAATTTAGGTGGTGGTTTTATCTTGAGTTTTAGTTTACAAGAGTGAATGTCAGTGCACAACCAGGGCACATTGGTGACTTCACTGCTGTGTAACTCAGCAAGGGTTCAGTGTCAGCTAATCTTGCTTTACTTACGCTGTACCTAGCTTTGCTTTAGTGTAGTTTAGTAGTTTAGTGTCCTAAATGCTGTCTAATAGCCCCATATCAATTAGCTGGTAGAAATACACACACACATATATATATATATATATATATATATATATATATATATATATATATATATATATATATATATATATATATATATATATATATATATATATATATACATATATATATATATAGTTGGTAGATCCAGTTAGACAGCTGCGCCTGAACTGACAGGAGGTGCCAGCACGGGAGAGCCAAGCCAAGAGTAAGTGGGGCTCTTAATGGCTTGTTCATGTACTTAGCTGGGTGGTGTACAGATCACACGGGACTTAAATGGCACTGGAAGAATGATCGGGCTGGGCGTAGGGTCACCAAACCTAATTGTATACCATACATCAATGTGCATATCAGATTAAGGTGGCAAAAGGATAGCCCATAGGCCTTAGTCAAGAGCCCATAATGGCAAGTGTAAATTCAATCACAGGCAAAAGGAAGACTGACTGGAGCAAATGAAGGTCTAACTGCACCCTTGGCCTCTGTACATCATAATCCTGAACATGATGGGTACGTACTGATTTCAACCAATGTGCAATTGTTCCAGGAGATTGCTGAAATGCCACTTAATTTTGACCCAGCAAAGCTGGATAAAGGCAGTGGTATAGAGGCAACACTGCGACAAAACATAACAAAATAACACAAGAGCTGTAGGTTCATGTTTAATAATGCAAAACTTGATCGTGCAAGAAAGCAAAGATCTACAGTTGAAGGTAGTAAACCACAGGAAAAGCATGCTAAACAGCGTCAAATGAGTCAAGACAATGAAGCATGCATTTTTTGTGAAAATGTGGCACCTGTACCAGATCTTCGACAAGTAATGACCATGAATCTCAACAGGAGACCACATGAGTGCTCTCACACACTTAATGATGGTAAATTATTGGTAAAACTAGGTGCAGGTGATGCAATTGCACAAGAGCTGAAATACCATCTTGCATGTCTCACTGGCCTTTACAATAGGGAGAGGTCCCATCTTAAAAATCTTGAGAAAGAACAATGTCACAGTGAAGAAACAAATGCATACCCACTGGTTCTATCAGAGCTGGTTAATCATATCATTGAAACCAGCTTGAGTTCAGATGTCCTGCCATATTTCCTCTTGCAGACATATCCCAATTATACCAGTGTTGCTCTTGATCAACCACATGAATAGGCAAACGCTGCCATGAAGGGTGATGGTGGAGCCACTGGGCTCACTGAAAATCCATCAGCCCTGAGGAGACGGATGGTCTCTGGCCCTGAGGTGAGTCATCTGGTGTCCCTCTATGAAACTGAGGCACAAATCAAAGAGGCAAATGATCACTTTTTTCACCATGAGCAGACTCCACATGCCCAGCAGACATTCTTGGAAAGAGTCCAGAAATGATCTCAGGTCCTGCAAGACTGGGAAACCCTTTTCAGGAAGACAGTGCAGATTCATTTTCAATAGACTCCAAATATGTAGTTCATCCTAGCTCACCTGAGCTTGTTCATATTCGCTTAAGAGAAAGGAAAGTCCCAGGTCAAGGTATTTGTGAAAGGCTTGGCTGATACTCCAACCTCATTCTACAAGCCCATGAGGAAGAAGAAGCTTGACTTCTTATCTCTAAATAAGCCTGTTACAGAACCATCAAAACAGAAACAGCTGAAAGAAGAATGTCAGCTTTTCTCCAAGCTATTCATTTCCTGTCAAAGCAGGAAATGCAACCTGCAGGAATCAGTTGTTCCCTGCATCTTTGAGTGAGTTTGGAAATATTTACAGTTGTCAGAAGTCCCAACTCACCTCCATACTTGAGAAACACATCTCACTTCTGGACCAAAAGCCAGAGGCAAATGACATCATCATTGATGGTTCGGCTTTGGTCCATGCATT
This sequence comes from Macrobrachium rosenbergii, assembly GCF_040412425.1. Lineage (NCBI taxonomy): Eukaryota > Metazoa > Arthropoda > Malacostraca > Decapoda > Palaemonidae > Macrobrachium > Macrobrachium rosenbergii. Next base: position 20,508,472 of record NC_089789.1, read on the forward strand.
GCCACCCAAAAGATCTAAGACTTTTGCAGACTATGAAGCCCTTGACTTTCTGCCAAGAATTAGTGCCTATGCCAATGCATACAAGTCAACACATATTGTCTTTGATGTGTATATTTCATCAAGTCTGAAAGCAGACACGAGGTCCAAAAGGGGACATGGGGGAAAATGCAAGGTGACAGAAAAGAACACCCTTCCTTCAAACTGGCAAAACTTCTTGAGGCACAATGACAAGTCAGAGCTGTTTCACTTCCTGGCAGACAAGGTGGCTCAGATGTCTGCACCAAACTTGGTTACTGTGACCAAGGGAACCCAAGCACTTGGCATTCACAAAGTGAGTCTACTTGAACTGGACAAATTTTCTCATGAGGAGTCAGACAACTGCATCTTTGTCCATACCAGATATGCTGCAGGACAGGGGAGCAAGTCTGTCGTGGTCAAAACCAAGGACACAGATGTACTTGTCATTGGCCTGAGTGTGTTGCCAACTTTGCAAACTCTGTGGCTCGCATTTGGCCAAGGAAAGAGCCTTCGATAGATTGGCATTCACAACCAGTACAACAATGTTGGTCAAGAGAAGACCATGTTCTTCCATGCATTTACAGGTTGTTATGCGGTCTCAGCCTTCAGAAATAAAGGAAAGAAAACAACATGGCTGACATGGGACATTTTTCCAGAGGCCACTCCAGTTCTTTTCAAAAAAACTGCATATCAGGCACGTTGTGTATGGGTTCAGGCAATTCTGCACCAGCCAGAAACACAGAGCCCAGCTGATTGGGGTTGGGAAAAGATTGCCAAAGACTGGAAAGTCTTCTGGACAGCCAACTCCCCAAAAGAGATGTGAACAGCTTACAAAATATGGCTGCAAGTCTGGTTGCTGTGGCAGGTGCAAATGCTACAGGCTTGGGCTTACATGCATAGGTTTGTGTAGCTGTAAATGTGAGGTGTAATCATAATGTGAAGTATAACTACAATGTTGCAAATGATGCTTCAGATACATCTGAATGAGAATTTCGTCACGTTAAAAGGGTGACACCATGCATCTTTAAAATCTTGCATTCATTTCAGGCTTAAAAAAAAGACACCGAGACAGTGCTCGAACATAGATAAGATACTTTGTTATCATACTTCATTATAGTCTTGTGCTTGTATACTGTTCAGTAGCATTATGGGGTCCCTTTCCAAGATGTAATACTGACAATAGCCCAAATAGAAATGCTAGAAACAGTTTCTCTTTTCTCACAAATTTAGGCATTGGAAGCTGTTTCTAGGCAGAGTTATCAAGCAAAAGGTTTCATGGCGGCCATTTCGTACGCCATCTTTATCACAGTGGTAAATTTAGTGGTATGAGCTCTGGAGATATCTTCAATTAACTCTTCTACCCAGGAAGACATTATCTGAATATTGACTGATGTATTTATTTCAACAATGATTTACTTAAAGTGTCAGAAATTGAAACAACTAGTGGCCATCTTGAAAAGCGGTGGCCATATTGAAATTTTGCGTGGACACCCAGATTTTTCAAAAGAGGGGGTTAAAATGAGCACTTGTGCCAAATTTCACGCTTGTATCACAAACTGAAGTATTTTTCTACTAATCTGCTGCACTATTTGGCGAGTCGGGACTCGGGACTCCACTGTGTTGCGAAAGGAGGTGGAGAACGGGGGAGTGACAATGTTGTATAATGGGTGGTGTGGAACTGTCAGCGCCGGTCCTGGCTATGAAATTGCCCAAGAACCGTTCACATAACTGCAAAAATGTAAAGTTGCACACGCTCGTCATTTTTACGTCTATGAGACGTAGTAGAAGTCCACCTGTGCAATATCTGTAAACTTGCATTTGAAAGTATAATCAACGATAACCAAAACTTCCCAAATTAATTCTGCTGATCTGAAGAGCAAGTTTCACAAGTTGACTATACCTAAGGAACGTAAACCTAGACCTATGGTATTTATGAAATGAAAAGGCAAAGCTACGAAAAATAAGCAACCTATCAATTAGTCTCTTTAATGATGATTCTAATTTTAATAATAACCTTGTTGTTTGGTATACATTCAAATGAACTGTCGATAATAAGTATTTCTTCACAAATTTTGCATGAGTATCGCGATGGACTAGGCATAATAAAACTTGCAGTAGTGAATGTAGCCGGTATCAGCTCATCTGTCATCGAAATATTGTATTCAATAAGCATTTTGTCATGGCAACACTGCCGAAGAAATCTGCTGCTGATTGGCGCAACTCCATCTTTCGGATATGCACAGACTGTGAATTCCTACCAAAGCACTTACTTATACTGTATGTAAGACACGAGGTTATACACACAGAAATAATGCTAAAATAACGTTTTGAGTTACTACCGATATACCGGGCCTGTCAAGATACAAAAACTAAGCATCAATATGAAGTACTGGTCAACGAATACGACCAACCAGAGAAGGTGAGCGGCTGTAAATTGTCTAACATGACCCGCGAAACCAGAGCTTTGGCCGAAACTCAACTGCTATCGCTGTTATCCTAGTTGTGGCAGTCAACACTCATCTAAGGTGAAATTCCTTGTTTTTAATAGGCAATGTATGTTACGCAAGCATCTTTTAAAATGTATGAAACTATTGTAAATATGCCAAAAGACTTAACTGCATAAAGTTTTCTTTTAAATAGCGATTGTTTTAAGAATTTGATAACTGATAACCTACATATGAAACAGTACTAAGGACTTGAGTCTTTGCATAGGTTTGTTACGATTTCTTAAAGCATACATTCCTTTCATACTACCAATGTCTAACATACTTGTTTCAGTTACATCTTTTTCTTTATAACTTTTTCTTTAACTGATAAAAGTAATTATGTCGTAAATTAAATTGTAAAAAAGACACGGCTGACTCGATCAGAACTCACAAAATGTTTTCAAGTCCGCATGTTGCAAACTTGTCATTGTCTTTCTTTCATGCTGATCTCAATAACAACCTCCCTTATATTGCTTGTCTTATAAAGGTAAGTGGAAATCACGTCACTGAATAAAGGTGCGCAAGGCGGGAAGGGTGACGGTGCAGTAGCTCTTGAAAATTCCGGAGGGAGAACATTAGAAAACAATGTGTATATCGATGTACTGTATAATTTGTAAAAACTTTTTTAAAATTAAAGATAAATTATGTACTATCAATGTACTTAGCCTATGTGAGCCTAATGAAGCTATGCATTCAAAATGCAGTCTCATGATTTTTATCCCAATGATGCTATAAGGAGCACCTCATTTCTAACGGTTTCGGAATTGGGTTCTACCTTTTATTAAATTTCGTAAGTTATTAACTACAAAACCGGAAAACAGTATAACCATCGTCGGCTCTGACGTCGAGTAGGTGTCAGTCCATTATTTTGCTGATGATATAGTCAGACTATGAGTGGGCAAGGTTAGCTGAGGTAAAATCACCATAGTCCTACATACAAGAATGCATCCCCCCTTATTTATTACTAAATATAGCAAAAGCTTATCATCACTGAAAATATATTTATTAATCCAGATTTTGGCACTATAAAAATCTACTACTGGAGGCCCATTTAAAGTATGTGTTTTCCTACATGTACCGATTTTACCTTAAACCAGATAACAACAATGAAGGCTAATAAAGATACGGAAAAACTCAGCGTAATTGAATATCTTACGCACTTTTCGACAAGCATCAACTTATAAAAAGGTAGATTATGTTATTTAATGTTACAAATATTATATGAAAAGTGCTTTATTTCGTCAATTACAAAAAGTCAAGGCTTAGTCCTATATTATGATGCTTTAAGACAGGGCTCTCTCTCTCTCTCTCTCTCTCTCTCAGCATTCGTTTGTTATTCTCTCTCGTGTCCTTCCCCAAACATCTGTTCTCCCATCCTCTGTCTGCGAATGAGTACATCCCAGTGCTGTAATGACCACCTGTCAGTGGATGCTAATTTTTCGGAGACAGACGAGTTGCAACAGAGTCTAGGCTTATGCAGAATAGTTAAAGTTCCACTAGCAGAAAACTTTTGCATCTACATATAAAAAAATCGATAAGAATAAGAACTCACTCACCTGGTTACTATGGTCGCAAAAAAAAAAAAAAAAAAAAAAAATCTGAAACCATCCCCTCAGCCATCTCAGGTTGACTCGCTTTGGTTAGTGTCGTCTATCCCCATAGTTTCAGATGCTCCTGTACGTTGTTTCATGGCCACTTTTGATGCTTAACAAACAATTGACACTGTTATACCTAGCCGAGCCTCCATTTTCAAAGTATAGCCACGCTACGCATTCTACTCCATTCGATTTTGATGATGTTGAAGGACCAGGTAACAAAATACCACGAAATATAATTCAGCTGTAACGAGACACACCACAGTCACCAACGTCCACTGAAAACTGGCGAAATGGGAACTGGGACTGTGGAAATGGTTGCCACAGACGACAATATATATTTTTTTACTACAAACTTTTGATACGCCAATTCGTTCAGAATTTATATTATTACTATGCCACTTATAGCTATAATTCAATCGTATATGAAACGAATTCCTCCACGTACACGCTGTAATAAGGTTAAAATTACTCAACCGTGGCCAACAAGGAAAACAATCGAAAAATTTGATGCGTCGGAAGCAGAAATTTCTCTCACAGTCACTGCTTCAAAACCAATTGAAGTGAGATAGTTAAACGTAAGCCTTTTGCTTGTGTGAGAGCTCGACTTGTGGTGTTTGTCCGGGTCCCAGTGGACAGCTCTGTCGCGTCTCAGTGATTTGATAGCGTTAAGAATTGGAAGTAAGTAAATTCAGCTGTGTTGTTGTAACCGACCGGTCATGCTGTGCCATGTGGCACCGTTGCCATTTTTTTTTTGTTCTCTCTCTCTCTTTTCACGACGAAGGGCAGGAAATTCTCTTATTAATGCTTGGGAAAACAGGTTTGCTGATGCATTTTTAGGCTGAAATTATTTCTAGTGTATCTGAAATATTCGCCTTATGCATGTGAAGGTGAACATGCTCTGCACTTGGCAAGTCAATACAGCCAATGTGACTGATCTTGAGGAGTTAGTTAGTGTACTGTAGGCTGTTGAATGCAGCGCCGTGTTTCCACGTACTTAACAATACAGACTTGTAAAGATATCAAAGCTTTATAGGTTTAGTATTCAGACCATCTCCCTGGGACTATAATAGACAAATGAAACTTGGATCTCGTTTAAAGCTTTGGCCTAATACTGTTTACCATTATTACTGGACTAACGTCCGAAAATAATTGGTCCTTATGGAATCTTACCATGCACGCAGTAATAACAATAAATGATGAAACAGATTAGATATTTACAACCAATGGTTTGGAGACATAATTAATAAGGATAAGGCGTAGGCCTAAAGAACTGATGTTTGTAGAAGCAAATTAAATTATAAAACATTTAAATAAGTTTTTAAGCGTTTACCGTAAATACGCCATGAAAACATGGTACTGCTGCCGGCTTAAAATACCAGTGTGACTAAAAGCTGACATTATTTAAAACTGTATTGTAGCAGTGCAGTGGTTACATAAACCTCATAAACTTTGGCCCATAATGGCTAAGAAAATTGGGACCTGTGGTCAAGCCACGAGGCACACGCACAATATATATATATATATATATATATATATATATATATATATATATATATATATATATATATATATATATATATATATATATATATATATATATACTGTATATGTGTGTGTATCTATGTATGTACGTATAAACACCAAGTTTGTGTGTGAGACGAATATAAAGGTGGAAAAGTCATGACATCCTTATTAATTTTTCATTTTATGCATTTTCTAAATTCTACCCTGAAGCTAGTTCTTTTCCATAGTTCCGATGTAATTTCTTCATGAAATTAAAACGTTTAGAAATAAGACATACATCGACATACACGAAATAATCATTACTAAGAGGCCTCACATTGTGTAAAACTTTCTGTTCAATAATAATCTGATGTGCTTTTTTTAATGTTTATTAAATGTATATTTTCCAGCCACTTCCCGTTTCTGAAATAAAAACATATAAAGGACATGACGATGAAACGAAGACATACGGAAATACCTGAAGCATTCCCCTTGCATTACTTTATCTCACTTACTGAAGTCTCCGGTTGGAATGGCACCTGCATCAAATCGCTTTACACTCTGGCACCAACATCGACAACGCTGCAAAACCTTCCTGTTTGCAATGCAGATAACGTCTACGTTATGCATGCCCATGAACGGAATTGCACTGTTCAGGACAAGGTAACAATTAAAGTAATGGCTCTCCAAAGAGACACTGGATAAAGATAGCTGCAAGATACCATAAGTGCAAACACCTGGATGCAGCAAGAGTTGTGTTAAACTTTATATATATATATATATATATATATATATATATATATATATATATTTTAAATATATTATATAAATAAACTTATATATATATATATATATATATATATATATATATATATATATATATATATATATATATATATATATATATATATATATATATAAATTTCTGTCTCATATCAGGATCGGACCCAGGTCTTTCAATTGAAAAACGAGACCGCTGCCAATCAGGCCACACAAGTCATAAAAGAAGTTGGAACCTGAGTACAACTGTACCTAAGGCTTTACCTGGGCAGGCTAACTGCTTGCATACCAGCGTGTTTTCCCCAACTTCCCGACTCACTCAGCAGTGACCCAACTGACAGTATAAGCATCAACTGCACGCAAAGCAACGACAAAAAAAAAGCAAGTGAGATGGATATAGCAGAGAGAAAGTTTCATGGCAATCCAGTGGAAGGTTTTCTGTAACAAACGTCGACAAAGATGTAAAACCGGAAAAACGGTTATTGGCTTCCAGGAATAAATGCTGTTTCTTATAATGTTAGACTCACGTCACTACATTAAGAATTCTGTTCGTGGAATTGAGATTTAAGGCTTTAGGAGATTTAATAAGATTCTGCTGAAGAAGAATTGTTACCTCATTGCAATAAAAGGAGATACAAAAGGGGTTATAAAACATCTAACGATTGGCAACTAAAAAGTAGGTAATATTTTCTGTTAATCGTCACAGTACGAGGAAATATTGTTCCAACTATTGCATGGAAGTGAATAGAAAATATTGATCAGTGTTTCACTGTAGTGACAGTTGGAATTACAGTTAATTATGGGTACGTCTGAATAGATTTATAAGGACGAAGTCTTTACATATTTCTTATATTTCAATGTCACTCCTAACTATATCGATATTATTACTTGACCCTAAGTACTGGTTTTTCCCCGATAGTAGTGATTTTTTTTTTCAGATACCTATGTACGGTCATTTCCTCCTAAAATTCCCAAATAAAATTAATCAGTATGACCATTTGTATTTTCCATCCATTAAACAAACGAGCAACTGTTTTTTTAGGCGTTTTACAAAGGATGGGTTTTATTATGCCATGAGTAACGAAGGCTGAGTATTAATCTAAAGCGCGGTTACTGACTGGGTGATAAGTTTGGTCAATTAAGCTCATGGCCAGACGACTGCGCCTCTCTCTCTCTCTCTCTCTCTCTCTCTCTCTCTCTCTCTCTCTCTCTCTCTCTCTCTCTCTCTCTCTCAGAGATTAAAAACATTATCTACAGTTTTCAGTTTCCTTTGTATATCAAGAACTATCTTGAAATTTTTAAGAATAATCGTAAAAAGAATCTAAAGGAAAGCATATTTCTTTGTAGCAAGAATGGGCATTACATGCTTTCGTAGTATAATTAATTTTTTTTTTTAAGTTCCGTACCTTTGTAGCTACTGAGAGCTCACAGTTCATTCATTATCATCTATAATGAAATAGTTGTTATTAAAAGATTAACTTTGGGTGAGACAGTAACAAAATGGGTAAGTTACTGCACTGTTTTCCATTTTCGCTGTACTTTTATCACTTCCTCAGAGCAGTCAGCTCCCAACAGGAGATTAAAAGCCTGGACAACGCCGGGGCAAGGCTGTCAGTTCCTCAGTCACCAGTTTCATGAGCTCAGATTCAACCCGTAACACCTACTGTACACTGGGAACTTTTGAATAGGACCCTTTTAGGTCAGGTTGTTTGATAAGGAAAGTCAAACTTACTGAAGTGAATACGGGCCATTCCTTGCATTCATACTTCGTATACTATGAGAAATGAGTCATTCATGCTTTATGGAATTTCTGAGCAATGCAATGAAGTGGCAAGTGAAATTCATGAAACATACTGAAAGGAAATTACATGTTCTGGTACAAGGACATAATCAAGAGCTGAAGTAGTCCTAGATATAGAAATAATTATTATTCAGTCAAGAAAAAAGAGAAAGACATGAAAAGTTTTCAGTAATAACTAAAAGGAAATACCTTTACAGGATGTAATAAAACTACCTGTCCTGTTAGTCTTGATGTACTAGTCTATGCTTGGAAACAATTTCACTATATTATGTAAATGAGACGTCCACTTTATTCCTAAGAGTAAAAGATTTTGGTCATTAGAGATGGCGGAATTTATTAATATGTTGGAGATAAACACATGAATTATTCATTGCAGCCAAACTGAATGAGAAGTTATGTTCTCTATACTGTCAACATTCTTAATTTTTTTTAAGAACCATATTTGTCTACTTAAACAAGTAACCTTGACAGAGCTGAACACTATGAGGAGATTAAATGTTGGCACTGATAAGGAATTGGGTGCTGTTTTAAGTGAATACAAAAATGTAAAACAGATTCCAATTAATGTCAAAGACGAATTATTAAAATCTTCGGGCCCGTAGTCGTCTTTGTTGGTTCGGCAGAATCAGTCGATCCACGCCAGGCCTTCTATTCCGTGTAAGGTATCACTCCCCGTGCTGACATAAGGCCGGCTTTATCTAAACCAACAAACAGACTACATTCTTTCGCGGTTCAGTTGAATATCCTATCGACTGGATCAGATACATCTTCATCAATGGTTTCAAGTGTCAATATAGTAATTTTTCTTCCTTGTTCTGTTGCCTTTCTCCTTCATTTCCATTTGCTGCCAAGCATTTGGTTTTTCATTTACCCTTTGATTACGTTGTAAGGTATTGATTTAGTTATTATCGTTGTTATTTTTATCATTCTCCTGTTTTCCTAGGATTTTACAGAAACTTGCTTGTTATGTACAGTAGTGGGTTGGTAATCATTTTTTTCAAACATCTCTTATTATGACCTGTTTTCCAAGGTCACTGATTAGTATAGGAGTAATATATAAAATATTTTTCCATTGTGTCTTAGAAACTATGATAGATGCCCCCAGTCTTCATTATTCTACGCTGTGTCTTAAGTATTTTCGACCGTAACTTTATTTTTCTAGGTTACAAGCCATTGTAGAGGTCAACATTGAATTCTTATATGATTTTAAAGACATTTGATATTAAGGCACCCTGGGGACTTCCTACTGGGTATTTTTTGTTTAACTTGACAATTTTCAAGATTACAGGTCAATTCAAAGGTCAAAGTTTTATTTTTTCTGGTTTTTAATAAACTTGTTTGGCAGTTAATCTGGAATTTGTTCGTTCGTTTGGTTCTCCATATATTTTTACTTTGATATATTTTTTTTTGTCACTGGTCATTCTGAATGCCAACATTTTATTTTCCATCGTTTTATTTTTCTCTGATTTGTAGAAACAAAGTAGATAGGCACCTTGTGGGAGAGTGACAAATTTTCCTAGGTATTCTTTACCTTGACCTTTTTCTAGTTCACATGTCCATTTAAAGATCAACATATTTTTATCTGAACTTCATTAAACTTTTTAAGTATCTGCATTAAGGGCTAGTGATTATTTCTTCTAAAACAATTTTATCTACCTTATCAAGATCATAGAGCAGCCAGAAATTTATAAAATTTCTTTTCTCTGATTTCGACAAAAAAAGTGTAACTGATGTGCCGTAATTATTACATTCAGTTGCGTTACACTGCAATATTTTTGTCAAACAGAAGCAGGCATTTATCAGAACGGCTATAAACCAAGTTACATTTTTATTTTCCTTTCATCTAGCGCGTGATCTTTTATATCAGAGTTGAAGGTGATCATTTTTCCTTTTCTATTCTACCTGATTTAGCCAACACCTTTCAATGTCCAAATTTGCAAAGGCCTCA
>NC_089789.1:20528605-20551105 GCF_040412425.1 Macrobrachium rosenbergii
TGCGAACGTATCATATAAAACTTGGCACAAAGTAAATAATAAAGACCCTTTCCCTTCCTACACACTTCTGGAACAAACCTCCAGTCAAGTGTCAGTTACTGCAAAACACCATTTGCTCATGTTCAGATATTGCCGGATGTTAAATTAATTCACAATTTTTCCTAATTAGACTTTGCTGCAAATAAACAAAGGAAAAGTTTTCACGTTGAATGAAGAGTTCCTGGCGGAACTTGTTTCCTCGGTTCCAATTCAGGCGAGGTACATATACTGTATGATGGATATGAGGAGCAACTTCCTTTACACACAAAGTTTGTATCTAAGTTTCCATGTCTGTTCCTTGTTTCCCTGTTGTGGATTTTAAAAGTAATATTAGATTTAACCATGTTCAAACTTCAGGGTGTGGAAGAAACTCGTTTAAGACTTAGGATCGTCACATCATACATATAAATTTAGACACCCCCACATACACACAAAATATATATATATATATATATATATATATATATATATATATATATATATATATATGTATATACATACATATATATATATATATATATATATATATATATATATATATATATATATATATATATATATATATATATATATATATATATATATATATATATATATATATATATATATATATATATATGTATATATATATATATATATATATATATATATATATATATATATATATATATATATATATATATATATATATATATATATATATATATATATATATATATATAGAGAGAGAGAGAGAGAGAGAGAGAGAGAGAGAGAGAGAGAGAGAGAGAGAGAGAGAGAGAGAGAGAGAGAGAGAGAGAGAGAGAGAGAGAGAGAGAGAGAGAGAGGCATTATTTGCCCGCAAGTAAGGTACATATTACGGAACGAGTGCCTTAGTGTCTTATTTAATTGGTAAAACACTTCATTATTCCTAAGTTTTTTACACTTTCCCCAACGATCATCTCTTGTTTAAAAAATCAAGATACTAAGAGAGAGAGAGAGAGAGAGAGATTGGGGGGGGAGATTTGTTAGAAATAAAAAGTACATTGATTTTTATTGTAACTTTGATTATGAAAAATTAATTTCTTCTGATAATTGAGTCACAACCGCTTACGCCAATGCCCAGAGTTATATTATCAAGAGTTTACAAGAAAAAAGATTCAGGTGAGGCTAATTTCATTTCTGGGAGGACGCGTACAAACTTTTCCTTTAAATTAAATTTGGAAAGTATAATTGGTTTTGGGAGTTTTAAAACAAAATTATGAGAAAAATTCCTTTACTTCTTTAGTTACTTGATTTATATAAAGGGAGGGAAACTGTGTCAAAACTAAATTCAGTTACAATACATTGGATGTTGCGGTGTACAACACATGTTGAGTAATTTTTATTGTTTTGATAGTTTCAAAGAATCTTTAACTTAGTCTATAAAAATTTATGTTCTTTATAGTAGTTCCTAGATATGATATATATTGGATTATATATTCCATTGTGATATATACGATATAGGAATATAATTACAAAAACATCACATATAAAACGACCGCAGGTATCCCTGAGGGAGATCAGCGGGATTTAGCGAAAGTTGAAGAGTTTGGCTGGTTTTACGACACGTTACTTGTGAAGGAGGATCGAGAACTCAAGGATAATGTGTTAGTAGTACTGAACCTAAAGCATTCTTGTAACAAAATAGTAAGAGTATGGATGAGTAGTTTTGGGGGGTTTAAAAACGCGGTTAACTTTTTTTTTTTTTTTAGTGCCGTTGGATTTTTATGGTAACAATGCGGTCAGCATAGAAATCTGCCTGATAGACAGGGAATGAAATAGTAAGAAATACAGAAATGCCAAGAAAATGCAGTGAACAAGTTCGCTTGCAGAAGATATGGGAGTGCCGAGGGTGTGTTAATGAAAAGAGAACTAAAAGTCCCTAAACAATGGTAAAATGGATGAATATAAAAATGGCTATTATCGTCTTTATCTGAGGCATCCACGCTTCGAAGAAAATCCTTCATGACAGAATACATGACGTCTGTTTATTAAGCTGTCGGAACTAGTTCTATGTAAAATATTAAAAGGTACGATGATAAATATAACTGTAAGCTGAACAGTCAAATGAATCCATAGTTCCCTGTGAATTAGAATATGGTGTAATCAGAATCTGAGAGAGAGAGAGAGAGAGAGAGAGAGAGAGAGAGAGAGAGAGAGAGAGAGAGAGAGAGAGAGAGAGAGGTTTTATAACTCATATCTCAAGAACACGTTATAGTTTTTAAAAAAGTTCAATATCAACGACTGATAAAAGTTTATATAATTTCTAAGGATAATGCTTTTATTTCGGCTAAGTCCGTCTCTATATTCACGATCATAACAACACTCAAAATTAACACAATCTTAACATAAACAGCCCTTGTAAACTTTAAGTAACATCCCCTCTATTTTAGTTCAGAGCCAATGCGGCTTTGTTTGTTAATGAAAATTACTACAGAACTGGATCAAGGTAATAAACCATCGTCAATAAGCCGATCCCTTTCTAGTATGTCTACTTCCGGACAAACAAAACGACATCAAAGTTAGAGACAAAATTCAGAGGTATTTTTGGCGGCGTTACCGAGCAGACATTATAGGAATTATGAGCTATCCAAGCTACAGCACTGTGAGGTAACACTCATAACATTTACTGACATGTCGAAATAGCAAAGGTTATTTTTCTTTACGCATGTCACTATTTGTACCGTAATTTCTACATATCAGTAAACATTATGAAAAATCTTAGAACCGAGTTTCAACACTCATGTCCCTAACGTCTGTTACAAGACTTCTGTTTCCTTATAATTCGGATTAAAGTTTGAAATTATAGATTTTTTCAAAAGTTCACACTTGTTATGCATAGGGCAAGAGTGATCGGATAAACAGGTGATTTTAAAAGACAGAAAATAAAAAAAAGACCATAATTATTAGCTACAGTAACGCTGACGCAATTCCTACATATTGCATGCATGCCCTAGCTTAAACATAAAATCTATTGCATTATAAAGCTCATAATAAGATACTATAAAAAATAAACTCCAGTTAAACAGACAGTGCTTTCGAAATGCTGCTGAAAGAGAATAAAAGCGTAGTCACCTGGGTTTGGATGCCAAAGCTATCATCACTGCTAATTCAGATGATAAGGACAAAGAGTAAATCTCAAGAAAATAGACAAATCTCAAACGAGTTGCCTGGTATTTTCCGCAGAGAAAGAAAATAACCCCATCTATTGTTAAAAAAAAGATGACTGGTAAAAAAAATCCCTAGTGAAAAGGGGCCTTTCTGCTAAAAATCAGGCGAAATTCTTCTGTTGGTAAGGGATTTTATACAAAAGAAAATGCTTCAACTCAAAATCCATGGGTAAAAGGATTTCATCTCTCTTAATCCGCGTTTATTGTCACGTTTAGTTCCGGCCAATGGATTATTTCACGAATGAGAAGTTGAGTCTTCTGCAACAGCCCAGCATTTGGATTCCTTGTACCTTGCCGAAGCTTGCCCTATATATACCTGGTCTTGACTTCTTGATTTATAAAGTATTCATATATCTCTACATATTTCTATATGATATTATAAGAACCGAAATTCTATATGATATTAAAAGAACCTTTCGGAAAGGGAAGTAAGTATATTCAAGTCAATGACACAGGAGACGAACATTTCATTCGAACACAACTAAAACCCCTTTTATAATGCTTACATGGAGAATCATTGTTGTCTGATATGACTGTTTACTCACGGTTCACGGTATCCAACTAGGAATCTGCTTTATGCAAGTGCATTGAGCTGGTAAGCGTATGTAACAAGAGGAAAGGCGTAAATAATAAGAGGAAAAGCGTAAATAACAAGAGGAAAATAATAAAACAATAATACGGTTAGAAACCAAAACCTGTCATCCATTTGATATTCGCGGAAGGAATATCTAGTTATAACTTCCATTAACTTCAACTTTAATATCAAGGCTTTCAGGTCACTAATTAGGAGAGAAAAGGCAGAATTGCAAACACTTTTTTGAGATTTAAAAGTTGCGGAAAGACTAACCAGGCAATTTCCTAAAGGGGAGAGAAAGATTTAACCCCGGCCTTCGTTAGAAAACATCGTAATAAAAAGGATCCTTTTCATTAAAATTCTGCTGAAGTTTATCTGAAGCTTTAGAACTTTTTTACATGCATGAGTCTGTGCCACGTCTTAAAACCTGAAATCCACGAGAGAAATTACATGAATGCAACGGCGCCTTCATGGAGCCCGGGTTTATTATGAGACCGGCTTGTGATGTCCTCAGTAGTAACGTTGCGTATGAATGATGTTATGTAAAATATCATTTAATGCGCAATCGGTTTGATAACAATATATCCATTCTTACGATGTTCTTTAGTACTGAGAGAATCTTTTTTATATTCCAGCAAATCTTTTGGATACTCTGGAAACGTTTGTAATTGTCAATTTGAGAATTTTAGTGGCCAAACGAGAAGTGGATACCAATTTTATATTTATATTTATATATATATATATATATATATATATATATATATATATATATATATATATATATATATATATATATATATATATACATACACACACACATATATATATATATTTTGAAGATCATAAAATATATAGATATATATAATTTTTAAGATCATAAAACCATAGAGCAGTAAATTTGGTTCACTGGAAATAATCAACCCTTCTTTGAACCTGACAATAAATAAATGTGGAAAATATTACGTAATTTACAATGCGAAATAAGTTCCAGTCTTCCTTACTTCTAATGCACTTCTTTTGGTTGTATTGAGATTGTTTGAATAATCAAAATACAAATGAATAACGGGTATAGAAAATGACTTCAGTCATAGAAAAGTCAGCACAAAAACTGGTTCGAGAAAAGTTAACAGAATGCAAATTCAACGGAGGTCACCATCTCAATGCTTAATTTTAGGCGGCACATTATTGTTTTCAATCTACTTGGCAATCATTTGTTCTTACAAAAAATGTACTTCTTTTTGACAGTTGTTCATCACAACATGAAAGATCTGAATGCTCAAGAAAAGAAGGGAATGAAGAGAGAAGAAACAAACAAACAAATGAAAACAATTTTTTCATAGCATCTAAAGAAACGACCAAGCCCTTAACAATGCAATAAAGGGGAATCCATTTCACGCTGAATTTTGTATTCATAATGGGAAAAGTTTCATCTGTTTTCCATCAGTTCCGTAGGAGAAGAATAATTCCTATCCGCCATAAAACAAATTTTAACAGTTCTTTGACATTTCTCATGCAAATGCTCTTTTTATGAGAGAGAAGTTTAAATAGATTTGATACTCTGTTTTAATAACATTTGAATTTACTTTGGCATTACTCACCACAGAAGGTGGAAATATTTTAACAAAAATCTACTTCAATTTTATCCGTAAATATTCCCACAGCCACGCCGAAAAAAATAACCCGAAAACAGCAAAATATTTCTTCACCGAAATTCTCTTTCCATTCAGACCTACAAGACTAACTTTAGCAACGCAATGAGAGAGAAGTTGCAACTTCTTCCGCCTGAATGGCGTTAACTGGTGTCATGCTACAGTTAACTAAGTTACCTCCTCATCAAGCAGCCCTTGTGCGAGATCCATAACCAAATTGGACGCAGTAATCGAACGAGAACAGCGTCATTTTGGATCATGAATACAATTACCTCTCCTCTTAACGAAGGAGAGAGAGAGAGAGAGAGAGAGAGAGAGAGAGAGAGAGAGAGAGAGAGAGAGAAATCTACAAGTATTAAGCCCTTTTAGTTTTCTGCAAAAGAAAACTATTGTGCCGGCTTTGTTTGTCCGTCCGCACTTTATTCTGTCCGCCCTCAGGTCTTAAAAACTACGGAGGCTAGAGGGCTGCAAATTGTTACGTTGATCATCCACCCTCCAATCATCAAACACACCAAATTGCACCTCTCTAGCCTCAGTAGTTTTTTATTTTATTTAAGGTTAAAGTTAGCCATAATCGTGCTTCTAGCAACGATATAGGACAGGCCACCACCGGGCCGTGGTTAAAGTTTCATGGGAAGCGGCTCATACAGCATTATACCGAGACCACAGAAAGATAGATCTATTTTCGGTGGCCTTGATTATACGCTGTAGCGGCTGTACAGAAAACTCGACTGCGCCGAAGAAACTTCGGCACATTTTTTACTTGTTTATATATACCGATAATGAAGTGGAGTTTCAAAATTATGTTCCCGTTACTTGTGGTAACTTCCGTTTCTGAAAAACTCTCCCCGCCTCATTCTCAAGAGCAAACTTCCTCTTAGGCCTGCTGACGTCAAAAGAGAAAACACCGGGGCCAGTCATTTCTTCTACGTGACAGGAATGAAAACGGGGAGGCGGGGGCGGGGGGGGGGCGGGCGGCGGGCAACTGGATAGAGTGAAAGAAGGCCAAAGCAGCGTAGTAGTGGAGAATCATATTAAGAACTGATAAGTTTTATGCATTGCCAGTTAAAAATCCTCCATATGAGTGACTGTTAATGTAACTTTCAGACTACAATCTTAACAATATATATATATATATATATATATATATATATATATATATATATATATATATATATATATATATATATATATATATATATATATATATATATACATACATATAGATGAAATTTTACATATCACATTGTGATATATATACATTCATGAAGTTACAAATGTCGCTTAATATTAAGTCACGCTATTGGGAATATTCGATGGGGAATTATCACCGAAGAGGAAATTTTTAATGATAAAATGGATCGACCCGACGGTACCGATCCATTTATTGTTTAAAAAATTCCCCTTCGCTGATAATTCCCCATCGGGGATTTTCCTGAAGCAGCGTGAATTGGATATTAAGCGACATTTGTAGCTTCATGAATGTATGCATATATATATATATATATATATATATATATATATATATATATATATATATATATATATATATATATATATATATATATATATATATATATATATATATATATATATATGAACTGTTGAAGGTTGTGATTTTAACAATTATATATATATATAAATTATATATATATATATATATATATATATATATATATATATATATATATATATATATATATATATATATATTGTTAAAATTCCTTCGCGCTGGCCTTGACCTTCTACAGTCGACTGACCACATGATACCTATTTCACTGCTTAGGTCAATATATATTCGTGGGAGTTTTCAGAAAACGAGACCAAGAGACAGTCGTATACAACGAGGAAGACTAAAAGATTTTACCAGTCAGCCAAATGAGTGACAATTAAGAGAAATCCATCACTTAATGAAAAGCCGAGGCAGCAGTGCAACCAACCAACAAAATATCACCGGAAAGTTTATGGAGAATCCTCGGAAAAAGACTCACCATAAGAAAAGGAAATCAAGCGTTGATTAACAGCACCTGTGGAATAGTAAGACGCAGCGAGGTTCTTGAAAGGAGCTTTCACCAGTAGACTCATACTCACTCGCAGGAATTTGTTTTCTATTTGACTTTTACCATCTATTTTTCCTAACAGAATCCCTACAAAGATTTCTTCATAAAAAAGGAAAGGCAATTATCATATCTTAGAAGGACGCAGGGCAGATATCACCGGATTTATTTTCTCATGGCTTGGAATTGATGCCTCTAGCATTAAGACTGGAACGAAATCCATCTCTATAGTGGCCCAAATTTGCAGACGGCCAATTTAGCGAACTCTTTCTTCTTTTTCCTGTAACCGTGATAGAGGCCGTTATATTGTTCATTGCAGTGAAAGAGAATTTGGGATATTTGTATATTTATCAAATGTTTAACGACATATATTATGTCGGTTGCCTCTTGCAAATCTGGGGCACTATAGAGATGGATTTCGTTCCAGTCTTAATGCTAGAGGCATCAATTTCAAGCCTTGAAAAAATAAATCCGGTGATATCTGCCCTGCGTCCTTCTAAAATATGATAATTGCCCTTTTTTTTTTTATAAAGAAATCTTTGTAGGGATTCTGTTAAAATAGATGGTAAAAGTCAAATAGAAAAATTCCTGCGAGTGAGCATGAGTCTACTGGTGAAAGCTCCTTTCAAGAACCTCGCTGCGTCTTACTATTCCACAGGTGCTGTTAATCAACGCTTGATTTTCTTTTCTTGTGGTGTGTCTCTTTCCGAGGATTCTTCATAAATTTTCCGGTGATGTTTTGTTGGTTGTTACTGCTGCCTTGGTTTTTCATTAAGTGATGGATTTCTCTAACTGTCACTCATTTGGATAACAGGTAAAATCTTTGCTCACGATAAAAGGGATATTTATATTCTGTTATCTCGACGGCTGTGGTCATCAAGGCTGCATTACCCAAGAAAAAGGAATTACCGAAGAGGTGATCAAAGCAGTCTATTTATCTTGATGAATAAAGTGCAAGTTCTTTTGACCAGTAACCACAATTAAGGAATGATCAGGTCTATAGATGGGAATTAACCTTGACTGGTTAGAGAAGAGCGATAAACTATTGCAAAAATCTGTCTATAGCTTTATCACTAGAGACAAATAACGATCCTGAAAACTTAAAATTAACAATAAACGTGAGAGTTTTTACTGAACTGGAACTTATTTAGAAAAGGGACAAAACGTTTCCTTGAATTTCAGGATATGTTATGAGATGATGATCAAGTGACAGCATGCACAAATTATTGAGTGTCTCATCATGAAAAAACACGCACACGAGGGAAATATAATGAAAAAAAAATAAGAAATTAAAAATAAAAGCTATAGAAAACATACAAGAAGAAGGGAAAGAGAACCTCATTTCAGACGAGGGGAATGACGGGAATCTCACAACACCAATCTCGCCATGTGCTGCCATAAGGTCAACTTAATCAATCATCAGCAATACGGATGTGTTATGTAAATCATCTGAGGAATGAGACTGCTAGGAATCCCCTTTTGATGGAAGCAGCGCTTCTTGTTTTCTGATATAGTGGACTCGCAAGATTTTGCACATCAGGCCACAAACATGAAACAAATTAAATATCACAGAAGTTTTCAGTTGTATAAATACACGGATGAATCCAAGGTTTCCTTTAAGGAGAAAGTGTATGGCTTAAAAAATACAGCGGCAACATTGTAGGTAACAAATATTCATCAATACAAAGAGTTAAGTCCGATGATGTTTTTTTTTTTTACTTCTTTTCAGATCCCTGAGCACATATAATGTATGTTAAATAAAGGAACTGTTCACCTGAATTATGAATGAAAGAAAGGTTGCATACAATTATTCCAGTAAATATAATAATCATATAACGTAAATGTTATACTCGTATACCTTTACGCCCCTTGTTACAGTTTAAACAAAAGTATTCTGGATTTATTGAAACTCACTCAAGTACAGAATCCTATAAAAATCATTTGCAGACTTTTTCATTGAGATTTCCCATACAACCCCCTATTACCACTCATTCTCTCTCTTTCTCCCTCTCCCTTTTCTCTCGCTTTAAAATATCAATTTCATACATTCAATATCTGTGCTTATTTGCATATAAATCGTCTCTACGCTACGCTGCATGTGTTTGGTTGGCTATATATTAGTTGATGTGCGCGTAGCACTGTGTCCAAATCTACCTTGGATAATGGAAAATGTGAAGAAGAGAGATTCCTCCTTAACTCAAAGGAGTTCGGACGGAGGGAAAACGAGAGAAGGAAAGAGTCGGGTTTGAGTTGTTGATGAGATAAATCACTCTCGGCTCATCATTTTAAAAAAAATATATATATATATATATATATATATATATACGTGTATATATATATATATATATATATATATATACACGTATATGGATATGTATATATATATATATATATATATATATATATATATATATATATATATATATATATATATATATGTGTATATATTGACATCGGGATTAAGTGGGCAAATATTCATTTCACACGGAGAAGTGTCCGGGTTCGAATACCGGTAAACACAATACAGTTTAGACACGTTTAGTTTCATCACAGTGTGCCTCTGTTGATCTAAGCAGCCAATTAAACGCCTGGTAGTCAGCAGTGTGTGGTGGGGATTAGCAAAAACAGGGGATAAAGACATTCATCTACCAAACTTTTCATAGAAAACAGTCTTGCTGAAAACCATTATTGTAACACCAACTGCAGGAAAACCCTCTGAAATGGGTACCCGTGACCTTCTGTACGCATTGAGAAGGCACACTCACAGTATGTGCCGTCGCCGAGTTTTGCAGAACTCGGGCACATGTTTGTTAGGTCTGTGGATCACGCCCAGGCTTCCGCTGTAATTGGCTTACATTATCTGTTATGGCCAGAGAAGAAGGTGAAGGGATAGCGGCGTCATCCTTAAGCAATTGCTGTAAAAGCATGCAAAATCACGCGCATCCACAGCACACTCAGATAATTCTCTCTTTCTCTTTCACTTCGGTAAAAAGGTCTTCCGACGCTGACATTCAAACTAAGTCTACTCAAAGGCAGCCAAAGAAAGCCTTCCAAGGATCAGTCAGCTCCTGCCCTTTGAAGGCGAGAAAGAACACGACGGGTATTGAAGGGATTCTGAATATCAGAAAAAGGCTTGTGCTCATAGAATTACTGTTAAGGTTCTCAGGATTATCACGGGCAGCGGAGAACTATTTTCAGAATGGAGAATGCCAGGGCAGGAGAGAGAGAGAGAGAGAGAGAGAGAGAGAGAGAGAGAGAGAGAGAGAGAGAGAGAGAGAGAGAGAGAGAGAGAGAGAATTAAATATTAGATAAAGATTTCATATTTACACATAGACATACACACTATATATATATTATTATTATATATATATATATATATATATATATATATATATATATATATATATATATATATATATATATATATATATATAATATGTGTGTGTGTGTGTTATGTTATGTTCCTTTCTCTGCCTACTACATTCTCCTATATATATATATATACATATATATATATATATATATATATATATATATATATATATATATATATATATATATATATATATATATATATATATATATATATATATATATTATATATATATATATATATTTATTTATATATATGTTTGTGTTATGTACTCTATTATTTGTAATTATGCAAAAAATTTTGAATTATACATTTCTCGGGAGAAGTATTTGAGAATCGGTGATATTATTGATGTATTCTGTTACCTTTCATTTCCTAGAATAACAATAAGTCTTTTTCCACAGAACTATGTTAAAATTGTAGCTCTGGGTGCCTTAGGTGTTACACTCTGATCATGAATGACTTCTGAATCGATGGAAATATAGGCATAAATTGAAGAAATATATTAAATTAGATGTTTTCCTAACAAGCATTAGAATGAGCGAGTGGATTAGAAGTAAAAACACGAAGTATAGTCTATTTCAGATCACTATGCGCGTTCTTTATCCAACTATTCAACAAATAATTATGCACATATTAGAACCGGCACTCTTAACCTCCCGTCAGTTTATATGAAGACATAAACGATTCCAGTCAGAGAGAGCACTCGAGGCCATTTTAGGATTCTCAAACATTACCCAGACTTGGCGAGTATGTTGAGGGGTTGGGTACATTCCACTGACGGCCAGTTCTGCTACCTAAATGATCTGTTTTCATGAAGATATGGCCAAACAAACTAGGGTGTGTACACCGGATGTGAGCATGTACTAGAAATGAGTCACTTGCACGTGCTATCTTTATGCCCTGAGGGTCATGGTTTCATTTGTGCTGCCCGTCATAATATATATATATATATATATATAATATATATATATATATATATATATATATATATATATATATATATATATATATATATATATATATATATATATATATATATATATATAGTTTCTATGGTTAACAATAATGAAGTCTTTTATGACATACGTGTCAAATATATGCACATGCTGCACGATAATTTTGGCAATTACGTCATTATGACGGCCAGCACATAATGATGTAATTGTCAAATTTAAGTGCAACGTAATAGCTTGATACGTATGACAAGTATGCCATAAAAGACTTCATTACTGTTAACTGTAGGAAACGATATATATATATATATATATATATATATATATATATATATATATATATATATATATATATATATATATATATATATATATATAGAGAGAGAGAGAGAGAGAGAGAGAGAGAGAGAGAGAGAGAGAGAGAGAGAGAGAGAGAGAGAGAGAGAGAGAGAGAATACGGAGGAAATTAAGTGCCATCTATGACGAAGATAATGGAGTTCGGGATTCATAGATGATTCATTTCAGATTCCGCCTGGAATTGATATCCCTTAGACTATAGGGCAAAAGAATTTGGCCAATTTTTGAACCGTTCTTTTCCTTTTTGGATCAGAAACTGCTGAGCATACTAAAGATAAGAGGGAAGGTTTTTTTTTTTTTTAATGAAATGCGGCCCTCATTACTAGTGCGCAAAACACAGATGCGGGTATGTATAGCTTAGACATACACGCACGCACACACACACACGCGCAAACACCTCCCACACACATATATAAATTATATGTATGTATATATATATATATATATATATATATATATATATATATATATATATATATATATATATATATATATATATAATATTCATACATATTTCATAAGGATAAATAAACCAGAAGAGTATTGATACACAAACGCGTATTCGACAAAAATCAGGTTAGTTCATCAGCTCTCTTCTACAAGAAACCCGTTGATACACAATCATAGCGTGAAATAGATCACAAGTTTTACAGAGCTAAAAGGGTAATGAGGTTAGTAATATTAAATTTAGTCTACAGAATACAGTGACAGTATAGTATCATACAAGATTTGAAAACATGAAATACCTTGGTAAATATCACCAATACACCCTAACCAATAGCAACTCTTCCATATGTTTTGTTATTCATTATGGTCAAGCTGTACAGTGCAGTACTATAAAGCTGCTGTTTACAGTATATGAACTGAGTCAGAAAGTTTTATGAGATATCTAGATACTCTCTCTCTATACATACACACACACACACACATATATATATATATATATATATATATATATATATATATATATGTGTGTGTGTGTGTGTGTGTGTGTGTGTGTGTGTATTTGTGTATGCGTCTGCGTGCCTGTGTGTGCATATGTTTCACTGTCTATCTCAAGATAAATCACAAAATCCCCGAAAACGAGCTTCCTCGGAAATATGAAGGGAAGAATTCAATCACTTTTGCCTGAAGTATAGTCCAAATGATGATAAGATCTCTCACTCGAGTGACTCCGAGGAGATTCGAGAACCGAATTAGGGCTTAAGTTCGCCATACAGATGCTGATGGTACCTCCCAAATCATGCAGAAGAGAGAAGAGGGAATGGCATGACCCCTCTGAAGAATGAAAAGGAATGTTCATTGTCATTCATTTCAGGAGAGCCAGAGTTTTCAGGTTGCCTTTACATCGTAAATCAAGCATGCTATTTGACCCAAGCTCCTTTCTGGTTATAGTCCGTTGGTGCACACTTGACCTTAACTCTGAGCCATACAGCAATAGCATATTACCGTAGTCTTCTCCTAGCAATTTACTTCAATACAGAATTTAAATGAATGATACTAGTTTCCCACTGGAATCAATATATCTGTCCATGTATCTATATCTCTCTCTCATGAAAAATGTTTAATGCTGAAGATTATTATCCCCGGAAAAATCAATGGCATAAACTTTTGAAAAATACATCTCTCCACAGCAGGCGATGTTTGTAAGTGAAAGGGTTCGTTCGTGTGTTGAAAACGCAGTCGTCAGTATTCCAAACCTGCCTACCTGCGAACTTGGTTACTCGACTTCACATACGGCAACTTACCTACAAATCTAGTTACTTTGATCATGGCTACATTGAACATGGCTACCTTGAACCTTCTCGCTACCTGCGAACTTGGCTCCTCCATATCTGGCTACCTAGTAATTCAACAGCCTCCAAACCTGGATATATGTGAAGTTGGCGATTCCAAACACAGCTACCTATGAAACTGGTTAGTCTGTATTTTTGTAGAGTGTATGTCTTGAACTGTCTTTGTAGAACCGTTTAGCTTATTAAAGGCTAACGGAACTAGTTTGGTTCGCAGGTAACTGGGTTGGCAGATAACAGTGTTTGTAGGTAAGTGTTCGTTGGTAGCTGAGTAACCGGTTTGACCAGAGACCTTGGAAGTAAGAGAAAGAAACATAGGGAATGTAAGACACCTGGAGTCTCATTATTATTAAACTAATAAATAAAAATTCCCGAGGAATGGAAAAGTATTTACGTTTAGGTCTTATGCCCAAATACCTGTCCAGCTGGTAATTTGAATAATACGTCAGGTTAAATGCTGCTAGATACAGTTCAGCCACGAATCAAAAATAATAATTAGTTTGTAAAACAAATTTACGTTTATATTTTGCAATATTGGAAGGGAATTCCTGAAAACGTATATAGTTTTGTGATACTCATCGAAATAGTCCATATCACAACCCAGCTATTTTTATCTGTGGGAAAACTATCTCACATCACACGGCAGTGTTTCATGCTGCATATCAATATCCGAATCAGTAATGGAAAAAGAGATAAAGTCCAAACATATTGATGAAAAATAGATTTGACCAACCCCCAAACAACCGCCATGATAATGAAATTTACGGTGATTGTTGATATCAAAGTGGGCCATGTTGTCCCTCTCGTCCTCATTCATTGACGGACATTGAATCGAAATATATATAAATAATGTCCAAGCAAAATATCTCTCAAATAGGAATGAATTTTTTCTTTGAGTATTTCTCTCTGGGCCTGGCAGTTAAAAAGTCGCGTTTCATTCAGAACCGGTTTCCTAAATAAGTAATGTATCAGACAGCACTGCAGTTAAATGACATGATAAACATCTTGTGATTCGTTTACCTGTCACTTAATAGATTTCTCAGTCATGAAATGCTGATGTTATAAGGACTGAAGTGTTGTTACTGTTCGTAATATGCTATAAAAATAATTTTTCTTTTTCATGGGATTCTTTCTCATGACTTTTCTGTGGGTCACATATTTCTTCAACTGCTGTAGCACGGAACAAATAATCTGTCTTTTTATAGTAAGAGAGAAATTAAGAAGCATCTACCATAACTTTCTATACAATGCATACATCTAGTAATTTACTTGAATTTTTCCTCATTTGCATCAATGCATTTTGCATGTACATAATGTTTACTTGACAAAACGAAAAGAAACTGAAAAAAATCAGCATCTTGACGTACGGTACTTTTGGAATGTAGTTCTCAGGCTATTTAATAAAGAATGAAGATTCTCTATATACTGAAGGCATAGCTATTTTTCAATCCAAAACTTCGCACAGGCTGATACAAAATATCTTCTTCCATAATATTTGCCCTTGAGTGGGATTTCAAGGTGCGTTTCATTTGCAAATATTGACTGGAAAACTGCTTAAGAATATACATTTTTTTTCCGAACAAAGTACTTTGTACCAATTATTTGAATTTTCTCTAAATGATCATCTAACGAGAATATTATGATACTCGGTTCACTGATGATTTCATTATAATTCTCTTTCGCTATTTGCATTTTTATTTAATTTTATTAATATAACGGAGAACCTAAAACAATGGCTTTAACCAAAGGATAATTTGTAATTTGGAATTTACCTTTGATGATGTATTTCATGAGTGATCGCAAATGGTCTGTCCTTTGCGTTTGGTGGTATATTTTCAATCATTATTACACATATCAGGATTACCTGTGATTATTACACATATCGGGATTACCTGTGACTTTACCTCAAGTGTTCACACACACACACACACACACACACACACACACACATATATATATATATATATATATATATATATATATATATATATATATATATATATATATATATATATATATATATATATATATATATATATAACATATATATATAAAGTATATATAATATATATGTGAACACTTGAATAAAGTCACAGGTAATCCTGATATGTGTAATAATGATTGAAAATATACCACCAAACGCAAAGGACAGACCATTTGCGATCACTCATGAAATACACCATCAAAGGTAAATTCCAAATGGTGTGTGTATATATATATATATATATACATATGTATGTATAAGAATTTTTAATGACTGGACATGCTTTATATGATAAAATAGACGAAATATTTAGAACTAAATTCTAATGATCCAGAGGAAGCATCAAGTGTAATGGGCCGGAAGTCAACGATCTTCTTAGGAAGGACAAATAGCGGTGGAACAAAACCCGGAAAGAGTTAAATAAATAAATAAATAAAAATGGTAATGAATGAATGGAGAGAGAACGGAAACTAACTGGTGAGAAATGTAATAATCAAAACCTGCTCAAAAAGTAAAATGAAAATAAATATGAAGTAGTTTCTATCCTTCATGAAAAGGAACTTTTTTTTCATGAACAAACACCGTCAAACGCAGAATCCCCTTCAGGTTGTTTACCCTGATAAAAGCCGCCATTGAAATATGTGACAGAAATGAAATCTTACCTCAGTTTAACGTTCCTCTTGTTGGGGTTGGGGGTGGTCCTCCCTGGTGGTTGCTTGGCTGGGTTGGGTGGGGGAGGGTGACTGAGCTTTCAACGTCAAGTGTCAATTTAAAGATGAGTTAATTTCCTGCCCTGCTGGAGAGAAAGGGGCCTGTTATCTGAATCCATTTGAACATTAAGTGGCTGTATCAATTATCTAAATCCCTCTCAACGATTACATCTCATGAGCTTTGGAGGTTTCGATTTCCTTGAGTTCATGGTGAGTTCCATCTCTGGAGATCAATTTATGTTTAGACAGTATGACTTAGTCGTAATTCGTATGTTATATATAACCTTCAATATTTATTTAATAATAATAATAATAATAATAATAAATAATAATACACAGTATATACAGATTTTCCCTGACTAATCAGATGAGGACCTTTCCCTGTGCAGCGCCCGTAATTGTGATGCATTTCGTGATGGAGTGCCCTAGACTTGAAAGCGTAGGAGAGGTTTTTCTCTCTACGGCCTCATGCGGGAACCACTATTCACTGTCGAGGATTTTCAGAGAAAATGGTTTTCAAATGAAATCCGTTTGTAAGTTAATAGAAACTTTTATGGTTCTAATGACTGGATGTATTTTCACAGGCTAGAATAGTTTACTAAACTGTGTTCTGAGAGATGTCTTCTGTCAAGCGTTGCATAATTACTTTTTGTCAATATTTATTTCTAGTGTCGATGTTTTTGGTTTGCGAATGCAGCTTAATGCAAAGCAGTCAACAAACGGGTAAATCAATGGGTATATAGGTATGACTGAAAAGGTTCATTTATAATAGACCCGTGATAACGTAATCGTCATGTCCACCATTAAGCCCCTTGACTAAACATTATCCTCCAGTGAAATTATTAACAAAACGACACTGAAATAACACACGCATAATTTTCTATTTGGCCAGAGAAAACATGCATAAAATAAGTCCCCTGCAATTCAGATACCTTTGCAAATATTCCCGCCGCTTATAGAAGCTGAATTGAGTTGAATTGAATATAGAATTTAGGCCAAAGGCCAAGCACTGGGACCTATGAGGTCATTCAGCGCTGAAACGGAGATTGACAGTAAAAGGCTTGAAAGGTGTAACAGTAGGAAAACCTCGCATTTGCACTATGAATCAATTGTTAGGTTAGGGTGGAAAGTAAGATGGAAGAAAGAGAATATGTGAGGAGGTACAGAAAAGAAGCAAAAGGGGTTGAAGCTAGGAGGCCGACGGCACGCTGCGAAGAACTTGAAGTAATGCCTACAATGCACAGCACGAGGTGCACTGACGGCACTACCGACCTGCGGAGTATAGGTAGTTAAAGAAACTTGCATGAAAAAGTACCTCCACTTTTTATAAACATTTATTGGGGCAGTTAGGAAATTCTCTTCAAAAATTCTTCCCCTTTTCGACTGGTACAAAGCACTCTCGAAAATAATCTTATTTTGTTTATTCTTTAGGATATTCCGACATACTCTTGAAAGGCTGTTCCCCAATTTAAAGTGCTCTATAAAAACACTTCGACTACTTATAAATATAATCTTTAGCAGTTAGAGAATCCTTTAGGAAAATACTTTCCCTACGTATAACTATTCTTTCCGATTGCCAGAAATACTTTCTAAACTTATATTAAGATTTAGCCAAAGACGAAACATACCAGGAGAGCTTAGAGCCAGATAAGATGCTTAAACAAGACAATGACATTTTGGAGAGCGTGGATATTTCCACAGACATTACGCACGAAAGGAAATTCAATATTATTTCCTTTCGCCACATCACCAGATCTTCATTCAGAATATGACAATTTCTTTTCGATGCTTCTTATCCTCCTGTTCTCTGCTATAAAGGGAAAAGAGGTCAATGTCGGAAGCGTGGGCCTGGCTCGAGGGACACTGACCTTTCTCTTGAAGGACATGCAATTGAGGTTACACATTTCTAGTAAAAATTATGAAACAAAATGAAAGACATGCAGAAAAAAATTATGAGGACAGGTAAGAGTTACACTATCAATATCCGCTTTTGGTCTTTGCCCACACCCCCAATAAAGATAATTTTCTTCAAGGAGGCTGGGTTTGACACCTGTGTTATATGGGAACAAGAAACAGCGAGCAAGATGAAGTTTACGGATAAGACACACAAACAAAGATAAAAATTAAAAAAGCAAGTTTTCCTGACAGAATTGACAAAGTCCAACATTTCATGCCTAAAAGCATCGGAGTAAAACAGCAAAATTATCAATTATTTATAACAGTGAAATTCATCAAATCTCTTGATGCTTCCAAACGGTATGGAGGTTCTCCAAATTAATAATCGAAAGTATTTTCATTCATGATAATTGAAAAACTTTATGATTACAATGTCTCTCTCTCTCTCTCTCTCTCTCTCTCTCTCTCTCTCTCTCTCTCTCTCTCTCTCTCTCTCCAACATACATTTTACTTCGATTAGGATTTTTTCGGTTTATTACATCCATTTCTGCGGGAATATCACTATACCGGTTTGAAACAACAGCTGTAAAGAACTTCTAAGGAAAGAATTCCAGGAATATACATTTTTTCTTGACAACGTACATGCGAGTCGTTAAAGCGGTCACTTCCGTCCTTGATATGTTATTAAAAGTTTTATTTACTTTACCAGGAGAAGAACTTGTTTTTACTTTCAGTTATAATATCTGTATCCAAAGTTGCTGCTTAAGTGTTTGCTTAAACGAATGTCACAAACTAGCAAAGGATGACCATGAAAAGGAGTTTCGTGCATTAATTTCTAAAGTCAACCATATGAAATTCTAGCTATTATTGATCGTAAAACAAATAGAAACAACATCAAATAATAATACTACTGAAAAAGATAACTATAATACTACATTAAAGTACTGATGTTGATGATGACAGCTCAACAGGCCCCCAAGCACTGTATTGATTTAATAAATTTAGAACCTCCAAAACCATTATGGGATTAAGCCACCAGTTACAAAAATAATAATCAGCACTATCTTAATAAGTAGGAAGTACCACAGTTTATCGTTTACAAACATTATTCTGTGTTTATCAGTACAGACTGAGCAAGCATCTGAGATGTTAAGAATCATATTAATGTACGACACATGCCTTTTAAAAAAATAAGAAAATCTTCAAGGGGAGAGAGAGAGAGAGAGAGAGAGAGAGAGAGAGAGAGAGAGAGAGAGAGAGAGAAAAGCTGTGTATCCTCACTCCAAAATGCTTGTTTCCTAGTGCCAAATGTATAGGGCAAATGGTCTCACGGTCCTGATTAATAATTATCTGACCGCAAAACCTTCGTATGGATAGTGACTGGCCTAAGAACAATCGGGGGAATCGTACGAGATTCTTAAGGCGGTTCATTTCACAAAAA
Organism: Macrobrachium rosenbergii; assembly: GCF_040412425.1. Lineage (NCBI taxonomy): Eukaryota > Metazoa > Arthropoda > Malacostraca > Decapoda > Palaemonidae > Macrobrachium > Macrobrachium rosenbergii. The sequence goes on from NC_089789.1 coordinate 20,548,626, forward strand.
GAGATTTTACGGTCTTTGTCCAGTTTTTGATAAATATATTTTCGCTGAACACAATATGTAGAAACTTGCTTCTGAAACCTCAGTGCTAAACCTGGAACACCGAATGATGTCTTTTTTTCGCAGAAGAGCTGACAGCAATTCAATTTATCCTTTGAAAGAATCGAAATCCCTCGGGACACGTAATCCTTTAGTCGGTCTTTTGTCAACTGATAGGAAAACATTTTCTATTATGTGTTTCCCTGTTGTCTCTCACTGGATATAAAAATCTTGGGGTATCGTGAGCATCCACATATATTACATTGATATTTTGTTCACCTCGTCAGCTCCTCTTGATTTCATACATTGGAAATGAATCACCTGATCTGACTGTCAAAATGAGGAAAAGTTTAAGAAATGTATAAAACGTCGTCGAATAATGGCAACAAATTTAAGATATACTTAAAATGTTATTCGTTGTTTATAAAATATCATAGGCAGTCGGTACACTGTAATTTTGCTTATATGTATTACTTCTTTAACTTGAACAAGGATGTTATTTCATTGAGTTGCATGCTAACCAAACGCAAATTATGAATATTGCTACTTATTTTGACTTTTCTTGGGGAGAGGACCTTTCCTAAGGTTTCAAATGTTCTCTTCTGCCTTACACATACACACACAATATATATATATATATATATATATATATATATATATATATATATATATATATATATATATATATATATATATATATATATATATATATATATACATATACATAAAACAGATTATCACTGCGTTGTATTAACACAGATCATGATTGGGGAATGACAAAAACTGTTTTGCACTATTTTTATATAAAACTCTAGAAATATCAGTTTTAAAAACGTATTCCCTAAAGAACAGAGCTGATATGATCCATAGTCCAACCCTCCCCCTGCACCAAAAATCCATCCCAATCCCTCCATACCACATCCTCCATCTTCCATCCCCATCCCCATCGCCCACCCACCCACCCTCACGGCCCTCTCTGTACCTGCGACATTCTATAAAATCCAAACTTTTCAATCGAGACGAAGGGTCGCCCGCTTTTCAAAGAGTCCATGAATATGGATATGGTGCTGCATGGAATAGGTTTTCATCTATTATACGACTAACACAGAGAGAGAGAGAGAGAGAGAGAGAGAGAGAGAGAGAGAGAGAGAGAGAGAGAGAGAGAGAGAGAGAACAAGGCACGTTAAGGCGGTTAATACGTTTTGTGCTTCAAAATGAGCGAGAGGTGTCAGGTTACTAATTTATGAATAACACTGGTCGTGATGTTAAATTACTGAAACGTTTGGGGACAGAAAGTAATCTCTTTTAAATCCGGTTACTCAGCTTCCTGTTTTCTTTTATTACGCAATGGAGCGCGAGGCTTCATTCTAATTTTCTGTTGAAAAGCTTATCGCCTTGAGATTAAGTTACGTATACGGTATGACGGCGGTGAGGTTTCATAAAGATAGCAGGGTGCACGGTCTAGGTATCCTAGACCGTGGCAGGGTGTGGCATGTGACTGCATCCATTGCGCAAGAATGAAATATGTGCAAACGGAGGGACAACAGAGTTTATCATTAACATATACACCTTTCCTTAAGTTATCGTAAGAATAATTACACTCAAAACTCGTTTAACCACCCGTTGTATAATTTATCGCCTAGGTCCCCAGGCTCGATATAGTTAAATGTACCGGAATACTTTTTATCTTTTTTTCATGCTCCCAAGCTGTATGTTGATCTACCTTCAGGAGCCCTTGACATTTCTCCGTAATCCCTAAACTCAAGCTATTATAAATGACCGAACCATCTTTAGTATAGATATTAAAAACTAATCCACATCTTCAGAAGCAACCACATACATGGTCCTGTCTTGGATAACACCTGCATAGTTTCCCTCTATATTACAATACATTGATTAATGAGGTCATGTTTGATGGAGGGAAAAATCCCCCAGCTGATCATCATCTCCTCCAAGAAACGATTTAATATAGATCAAAATTAACTGCGCCTGACCTACTTCCCAAGCTCGTAAGTTACATTAATACTCTCTCCACCCTGACACGGAAATGGATCCTTTCTTATATTTCCCCAACACTTCCTTCTCAATATCCGTTGGAACATTCCGTTACCTCAGGGAGCCAGCGCCCTTTCATCCTCACGACAGGAGATATTAAACCTGGAATTATGATATCAGATCTGAAGTCTAGTGACGGAATTTATTTCTTTTTATTTCCGAATTATCTCCGTATTTCCGTGTATGCGTCGTCCTATATGGTATACTAATGATTTTGTTTATTTACATCATATTGCCTCTAAACTTAACTATACAAAAACAACATATTTATTTTTTAACTAGCTTGACTAGAAACTGAAAACCAATGGAAAACTTAATGAATGCAGGAATATAAGAAACATCAAAAGTGATTATTTGGTTTTGTTGGGCGGCTGTGGCGGTCTGTGAAA
>NC_089789.1:20558605-20561105 GCF_040412425.1 Macrobrachium rosenbergii
AATATATTAATTAAAATTCCTCAAGCATTTTATAGTGGGATAAACTTACAGAATTGACGATTCTAATATTTCTTTATGGGATTTGTTTTCAAAACCTAATGTTTGTTGTTGATTAAAAATTGGACAACCATTTGAATCAACTTCCGTTGCAAGTGTTGTTCAGCATTCTCTAATATATGATTGGATTAAGTGGGCCACTTAAAAAATGTCCATGGATCAAACAAGCCTGACCTATTCGAAGACAGGATAACATTACTTCACTGTGGAGTTTTCTTCTGCAGAGAGAGAGAGAGAGAGAGAGAGAGAGAGAGAGAGAGAGAGAGAGAGAGAAAGTTCAAATATATCACTTTTAAATCGTTTGTCATGACAATTGTACAAGCATTTAAAACAGTATTTTTTTTAGGCACAGATCCGGATCATTTCCATAAGTGATTGGGAATTCAGTTTCCAACATGAAACAGGACAATGACGACACATGAGTGGAATTTCCCGTGAGGCTGTGGCCAAAATTAAGCATATTTTCAGGCTGAAAAAGCTCTGCCGTATTTTCCACTAGAATTACAACTGTTGATAATTATGCAGGTATACAGTTCTCCATTTATATATTAATTCAGCAAGCACTGTAAAGGGCTTGGACCGGCGACAGAAATATGAAACCAACAGTTTTTCGTCATTTTGATATTTTTATTTCCAACACAGTACTCGTAAAGTATGGGAGCTTGTCCCTGATATGTGCGTGAAATGAAATTTGGGCCTTACGCGTTCCTTAAAGGGGTACCAGAATTGTAAGTCAGAGAAACTTTCTTTTCCAATACTTTGTTCCCCTAATTAGGCATTGTCAACCTGCAATAGGTTTCATACAACAATTCAAATAAAAAAGGTTTACGCCAACAACAGTTTTAGTCTTACCATATAAATACTAAAGAGAAAAATCTAAAATGTTTAGAGAATGGTGCTGGGAGTCAATCAGAATCATAATTATGATGCAGTAAAATACCCGCTTAAACATTAATAAAGCTATTTAGCTGCGCGAAATGCTAGATGTTGTGCAGTCTATTAAGAAGAGGTTCGTACTGTGATCAAGAGAAACTTATAATCAAATATTACCTGAAATCTAACTGAAATTAAACAATATAAGCTTTAGAACTGATGATTTTGCTGATATCAATAGCAGATAAAGCTTACACTCAAGAAAAGTTTAATTTACATCGAGAAGATTACAAGGAAAATATATTAACACTTCAAGTATAAATAAATACGTTTTTGTCAAGTGTTCCGAATATATTTAATTGTATTTTTTAGCCATGTTTAATCGTAAGCTTATATTTGTTTTACAAAACAGAATGAAGCTCAGTTGACAGAGAATGATCTTGAAGGTGCAGTTCATCTTGGTTTACACTTAAAGTTAAGTAGAACCTTATTTTCACGAATAACAGCAGGTGACTAAGGTAGAAGAGAACATCAGGCCGTCTGGTCCACTGACCTGCAGTATTACTAAATGCGAAGCCAATCGCGGAATGCCGTAGCTCCCTCAGAAAAAGAAAAATGACTCGCATATATGAAAAATTACGTGAGATTTCCGTAGAGTTCTCTCATGCTTGTTACGGTTAATAATGCGCAGCATTTACAGTATATCTGAGATATATTTAGTGTTTAGGCAATCATGACGACTTGGAGTAGTCGGGAGCTGTTACATGTTCCACTAACTCGCAAAGTTACGGGAGTTTCGAAATACTCAGATATATTGCATGAATGATATAAACCCGGTAGTTTGGGGTTCCGTCTAATTTCTAGACGGGGAAAGTTAACATGAATTTCTGAGTTGTTTGTGTTCTTTTGGAAATATCATTTCTATCTGGGATTTGGTGAGGAACCATGTTTCCATATATATATATATATATATATATATATATATATATATATATATATATATATATATATATATATATATTTATATATATATATATATATATATATATATATATATATATATATATATATATATATATATATATATATATATATATATATATATATATATATTAGTTTTGTGTGTTTCATATATACACTTTTCTTACTGTTTCAACATGTTCTCTGCATTTGAGGTTAGTAACTGAAATGATACTCATCCCAATTTCCATCAACTCTTGCTCATCGTATAAGGATTTTTACGAAAGAAAGCTGTGCGCAGTTGCATATAGGCCCTCCGCACCCCCAAATCATTGCCCCATATCCAAAATAAAAATGAAAAAATCACCCCATTTTCATGTACTACTTACTGCATTAGTTAAAATTATTAGAATGTTAGAATTTCTTGAGCTCATATGAGAAGATAAGTAATGCAGTATGAATATTAGGTTCGTTTTTTAATTTAATCAAAAGCAGGCCTCATTTACTACAAATACAAAAGATAAGTGAATATTGAATATTAACATGAAAATATACAAATATTCATTCAACAAAGTAAAAAAGGAAGAACCAGGATTCGCTTAATGTACAG
>NC_089789.1:20566105-20663605 GCF_040412425.1 Macrobrachium rosenbergii
TATTATTATTATGGTAACACTGAACATTATTTTAACATTATGTTTGAAAATTATTTTTATCACAAAATCAGTCAGAAGACTTTCATGGTCCCCTGAATAAATATTCGACCAACACGATTATAACTCTGAATTATACTTTCAAGGTCACAATATCACATAAACAGCAAAACTCGCAAAAAGCCAACTAAACGGACACGTATTTCGTTTCAAGGTAATAATAATAATAATAATAATAATAATAATAATAATAATAATAATAATAATAATAATAATAAAAAAATAGAAAGGGTACAACCAGCGGTGACCTTGTTTGTGTCACTCAACGACGTTTACTTCTGCAATGAACTGAAAAGAATATTAGCAAGTGATATGAAATGGTCGCAAAAAACAGATGCAAAGAGATTTCATCATATGGTAAATAACTAATTTGCTCAATAAATGAGTTTTAGTTTGTGCCCCGGATTTTTTTCAAAGTGTCCACTAGTTAAAAAGAAAGCCTAACTGCGTTTCTGAAAGAATAAGCCTTTAACTCAGAGGTTCCCAACCTGGGGTACATGTAGCCCCCGTGGTACATTTGTACTCTTCAGGGGGTACATTGGATTTGAGAGAATAGCCAGTAATGCACAATACATGATGTAATCTGCATTGAGGTTGCACAATGTCGTGTCTTTTTTTTTTTTATTTCCTCATTTTAATAAGTAAAGCTTTAACTTAAGTTATATCAAGAGTTGGGTGAATGCCATTTGTTTTTCACTATTATGGAACTTCCCTCGGCTGTAATCTGTGCTCGTACCGAGCCTGAAAAGATGCAGTTTACACAAACAGATTTCATAATAAAATTATATGACAATATCAATTTCACTGTTTTTCCATTTCATTCTTAATTTTTAGGGGTACACAGGAATCTATAAAAATGCCCAAGGGGCACAGAAGAACAAAAAGGATGGGAACCCCTGCATTAACTGATAGAGAAAAAGACTGCTTGCAAGACAGCGGCTTGTTCATGTAAAATGACATCGTAAAGGGTCATATACGTTCCCACTTTTTCCTTTCAAGTCGTTTTATATAGATATTTTAGGTCTTTAGAAAATCAAATTATATTCCCGACCAAAGTCATTGTTACACGGTGCAGCATGTTGCTGCATAAGTCTTTCTTTAATGTCACCTACTGTTCTTGACTGGAATAGCATGAAAGGTCGTGGACCATTTCCAGGCCTTAGGTCCTGGACATAAGTGCTTCCTTCTTATGCCTAGTTTCCTAGAAATGACCAAGTGAAAGGTATTAAAAATATTTCTCTCTCTCTCTCTCTCTCTCTCTCTCTCTCTCTCTCTCTCTACCCTAGAGTCTAATAAGAAGAGAAATAATTGACATACCATTATATCTGCAATCGTCATTCTAAAACATTTTCTTTCCTTCTATAATTCCGGCGTAAACAAAAGAGGTAATTGCTTTAAGTGATATAGAAAGGCCTAATTAAATGGCATATATAAATAGAAATCACAACACTTAAATGCAACTGTAATTAGGCGATGTTAGTAAGAATTACGACTCGAAAAATATTTTAATCATGACGTAACTGCCAGGTAATTCCACGTTTAATTATGTGATCTGTAATTCAGTGTCGCTTTCGTTGCTGAAAATAGCTGCACGAACACAATTATCGAGATTTCCCGTACGATTTTAGAATATTTGCGCGCTAATTGGAGCAAGCGCTGTCTTCTTTATTAGTTTTGGGTTTGTTGGTACTTCGTTTCTCACGTGTTTTCCGAAGAAAGCGATAATTTTGGCCAGATTTGTTAATTATACCTGTCCTTATTATTTTCATTATTGTGATATATCTTGTGAAATTATCGTTGTCTTTCTGAGAAATTAAAATGTACTCGGACGGTGTATTTTAGTATTTTTATTTGTTGATATGATCTCCCTAGATAGTGACCCCCAAGGGTTTTAAGGGTCGTTATCTAGGACTGATATTTCTTGGGGAGGGGGGGCGCCATCATCTTTATGGTATTTACAGTTTTTGTTTATGTTTTTACGGTCATCCCAACGGCCTTGTACAAAACATGTTGCAAAGGTGTATACATACCGGGTCAAAACCCTTGGGGTCACTATCTAGGAAAGATCCGTTGATAATTTGCAGTTTCAGGTGAGCATACACGCAGTAACACCGTATTCACTTTCCTCTTCCGAGAGAATGGCAACAAAATGGTTTCTGGTTTTGCTTGTTCTCTATGTGTACGCATTTAGGACCCAGTCAACTGCAGGGCTGCAGAGATGTATAGGTTCCCATATATACACATATACATACATACATACATACATACATACACACATGTATATATATGTGTGTGTGTGTGTATTACCATATATATGTATGTATATATAACTGAATGAGATGTAACACACCAAATGAAGAAGTCTAAGTTACTATGTGATGAGAAAAAGGCAGTAAAATAATTTCTGTTCTGAAATCTAACAAAACGTCCTGTGGTTATCAAGGAACTCAGTGGCTACCTTGGCATGATAGAAATAAGGCGTCTACTAAGGGATTCAGAGCCGACGAAACACGATTTATTGGCAACACCTTTTTATCAAAGCATCGGATAAAGTGAAAGTTGCCAAGTGTGTATTTTATAATCCTACCTAATTTTTTACAAGTTCAATAGTTCTGGTACTTATCAGAGTAAAAGTGTGTTTCCTATGCCAGAGCCATCAAAATCGCAGGTAAGGGTTTCGAATACAATAGTGACGTTAACCTGTGACGTCATGAGGCTACACCCACAGTGAAGAGCAGTTTACATATGGGGAAAACGTCTCTTCACAGTGGCTCTGCCCACTTGCCGATGACATATTCACTAATTGACATAAGGAAGACCAAGAGAAAGAGAAGGTCTGCTCACTTCCCCCAAAATCCCCAAGTAGGAGTAGCTTTGTCTACCTCCTTATTGCGCCAGCAGGTGAATTGTCGTAATGAGCAGGTACCTCTGAGATACGTCATCCCTTACGTAGTTCCCCCAGCTGGGAGTCAATATCATTCTCAATAATTTTACTATTATTATTATTATTATTATTATTATTATTATTATTATTATTATTATTATTATTATTATTATTATTATTATTATCATGATTACATGGAGGTTTCATCGCAACTTCCACAGCAGTTGTTGGGACTAAGTTGTTAGCATGGAATTCTTCCATTTTCTTGATAGTCGTATTGTTTCTACTTCAAAAATAATTCAGTGTATGTAATTCATCCACACAATGAACATAATGAAACAGTCTATAGCTCATTTGTTAGATCCACATCTATTCAGGACGGGAATACAAAATGAAACCCGTTTTGTTTTATCTCAGGTTTCGACACTATAGCCTTCTATTAGCAACAAGTTAGGAGCAGTCACTAGAAGCAGAATTCAAATGAAAAGCAATGATACCTCATTTCCCTCAATTGTTAGAGGTGTAAAGGTCAACGCCATTGCTTTATATTTCAGTTAATGCAACCCATTGCTATTTTTCTTTATTTTGTTATTTATATCATACAGCACCCCAAACAGCGCTCGTATACTCGCTGTAAATAAAAGGTAATGGTAGGAGTCAAGATTTTGAGGGCAAGCTATTATTTACCTACTTAACATCAATCAGATGTAACACGCTTTGTCTTGATAAGGATGGAAAGGAAAATATATTGGAATCGGTTTGAATGAGGAGCATATTGTTATAATCATTGTGTTTTAATATGTTTTAGATATACAAATAAAATGTCTAACACTATGCATAATTTATTTACAAAACGTCTTCATCGTTACTCTGAAGGAAGAGGTCATCAGCCCCGTCCTCATCGTCACTAGCGATGTCAATTATGACTGCTTCTACGCTCTCATGGACATTGTCTAAGAACTCCTGCCCACACTTCTGCGGTGCCTAAGTAACTATTACCCACTATAGAAGTAATTACCTATTCAAGTTATAGTAAAACTTGCCACGGGTCTTCTCGCTTGTATACAAAGTGGCAAGCTGTAGTACAAATGCAGTCTTGCAACCACGGGGACAATTCCATATCCTGCTGAGCATTATCGAATTTGTTGAAGCCTACTATGAGATTCAGAGCCTTTGTCCCGGTGTTTTTCCGGAATAACTTTTTTTCTGTGCATTTGACAAAGATATTACTTAGCCATAGTATACTTTACATCCCTACCTAATTTTCGGCAGCATTCTTTAGTACTTATATTTGAAAAAAAGTATATTCATAAGAGTAAAATAAAGCAGCCGAAGCCAGTGGAGGAACACTCTAATGTATGGGGTTAAAGTTATACGTGACGTAAACATATGAAGTCCCGACTCCTCCCACAAGGTGATGACGACAAACAGCTGTCTCTGAAATTCTGAATGACTATACGTACCTTGACAAGGCTTCAAGAATGGCGGCTATGATAAGTCATTGTCCCCTTGGTTGCAGGACAGCTTTTGTGATTCGACTTGCACAATTCTTTAGAAGTGAGGAGGCACGTGGCAAACCCTACGTTAGCTTGAACAGGTAAATGAATAACAGGGTACCTTTTTTTGTGTAAGGAGTACACCCGGACATCCAAGGCGACCAAGTTTTCATCATTTGTTGACTTCCATAAGGTGCAGAAAGATAAATATATATGCTCTTTAAAGCAATAGTTGTTGATTTCTTAGTAAAATATAAATTGCGGAACAACATTAAAACTTGCTTTGTCGAAAAAAAAAAAGATATCATGGGTCATAATACATCACTGAATGGCCTCTATAGGTCCCAGTGCTTGGGCTTAGCCCGAAACGCCATAATCCATCCACTGATTATAATGTCAAGTTTCCTCATATGTAATTATGTTAAATAAAGGATCCATGTAGGGGCATGTCATTTCATACGATCGCCCCTGTCCTCTTAGTGACAGAGTGCAACAATGGCTGAACTGTAACTTTATAATGAAAGTTGTTTGCATATTCCACAGAATATTACCGGCATGGTGGTTCGATTGTTGGTAGGCTTTTAAATACCAAGACTGCTTGCACACTAAAATGTATACTGTAAGTATACTCGGTCCTTCAATTTGCTCAAATCCTATATACTGCTACCACTACTACAAAGTATAAACAAGGAGCATTGGTTTTATTTCACTGTTGCCAGAGGTTGAGACTTTTTCACGAACAGCCAATTATCCATCAAGGAGGAGGCAAGTTAATGACGTCATAAGTTACGTCATTATATCTTCGAAAGACATTCCTCTCAGTTTGCTGGCGATGTCTACAAGAAGTCGGTGTTACTCTTATAATTACCAGAATTATGCAACTTTCGTAATACAGTCAAAAATTAGGTAGGGGTGTAAGATACCCTGTGACAAAGTGTCATCTTTGTCAGGTACCTTGATAAAATTTCATTCCGGAAAAACACAGGGACACCGGCTGTGAATCTCATAGTAGACTGTATAAGCATATCCATAATCCATTCACCGCCTACCTGGTGGAAGGACGTGGCCTCATGACGTCATATGTTTACATTACGAATGATTTTAGGATCCTTTTCTGTGATTTTCTCGGTTCCGGCATCGTCGATTTCATTTTACTGTATAAATATCAAAACTATCGAACTTAGGTCCTAAATAATACTTGCAAAGATTAGGTAGGGTTATAAAATATACACTTGCCAACTTTTACCTTTATCTGATGCTTTGACAAAATGGTGTAGCCGAAAGACCGTGTTTCACTGGCTCTGAATCACTTAGTAGTACATTTTAACATACAAAATAAAAGTCTTTTTATCTGTCCGTATATATATATATATATATATATATATATATATATATATATATATATATATATATATATATGTATATATATATATATATATATATATATATATATATATATATAATGTTTGTGTGTATATACTGCATATATATGTATATATATATATATATATATATATATATATATATATATATATATATATATATATATATATATATATATATATATATATATATATATATATATATATATATATATATATATATATATATATATATATATATATATATATTATATAAATCAGTAGATTCAAGCTAAAACCTCTGTAGATTTATCACTGCAGCAAAGAAGCGCACACTTTATCCTTAATGAGAAGTAACATTTTAGAGCAAGAGAGATACCAATATAATCGCACATTTCCTTCTTCTTAACAAAAACGTTAGCCTTATTCAAGATTGACTGATTGATTGATTTATAGATTTTAGCCATACATACCGAGCACTGGGGCAACTAAGGCCATTCAGCGCTGAAATGGAAATTGACAGTGAAAAAGTTTGAAAGGTGTAACAGGAGGAAAACCTCGCGGTTGCACTATTGATCAATTGTTAGGAGAGGGTTGACAGTAAGATGGAAGAAAGAGAATATGAACGGAGGTACAATAAAAGGAATGAAAGAGGTAGCAGCTAGGGACCGAGGGGACGCTGCAAAGAACCTTGAGTCATGCCTGCATTGCACTGCATGAGGTGCACTGACGGCACTACGGAGGCCTTTGCCAAGAGTCATGGCCATCACAACAACATTAATCCCGACGAAGTCTGACTGGCTGTTCCCGTATCACACGACTAAAAGCTTAAGCGTGATTGGTTGTTCCCTTTCTTGAGCGCTGTGTTCTCACGATTCGGTAACACTGATTCTGTATATTTTACCGAACAGGTCATTTAGCAAAGCCAGATTCGTAACGGCTCTATAACACTGCTACGATTATTATTTACTTTATTTAAAGAGTTACTTACCAACTTTATTGTCTTCGCTTTGAAGATTCAACAAAGACTTCTCTGCAGTGTTACAGCATTTCATTCTCTCTCTCTCTCTCTCTCTCTCTCTCTCTCTCTCTCTCTCCATCACTGGTAATATCCTTCCTCTTCGTTTCACCGGGCTAATAAACTTATTATATTTTCCTTTCACTTCTTAGTATGCCGTTTCTGATTATGCAAGATCCTAGTAATATTCGTCCCTTTACTCCTCGCCTTTTAACGTCCAGAGTGAGGTGATATGGATTCGCCTTCCTCTGGCAGCCTTTGATCAGGCGTCCCTTTCAAGTATATAAAGGAATATCATAAAAAAAATAAGGCGAAAGTGAGAGATTCTGAGCTATATATATATATATATATATATATATATACATACATATACATACACACACACACACATATATATATATATATATATATATATATATATATATATATATATATATATATATATATATGTGTGTGTGTGTGTGTGTGTGTATGTATGTGTGTGTATGTGAGCTCCAGATATATATACTATATATATATTCTTTATTTATATATATATATATATATATATATATAGTATATATATATATATATATATATATATATATATATATATATATATATATATATATATTTATATATATAATAGAAACGAGTATATAATTGAATAAACTACATACTTTGATACACGCACAAGGGCATACAGAAAATCACTGATAAAGACAGAGATAGCAAAAACAGAAAGACGTTCACGAAAACGAAGTCATAACAGATGACGAGTTTAACCGTTCGTCGCCAGTGACTAAAAGTGTTTACCCGTACTGCGCTGGGCAAAAAGATGAACTAATTTAGATCTTGACCTCGCCCGGTGACCTCTCGCACACCATAACGTTAACTCGATAACAACCGTTGAACGGATTGCATAGACAATTAAACGTGAAACATTAATGGAAAAGGGAAGCCTATCTGGATGGAACTAGGGAAAATTATACCAGCTTTAGGCATCGAACTCATACCCATATATACGAAGGCTCTGGAAGCAGAGTCAGTTAGAAAAAGGCATCAGGGCAGGGAGTGTGCGAGATGTGCGGAGAGGTTACTGTGAAAACTCAATCTGACTTGTGAGCTTATAAAATTTCTGAATGCCCATAGTCCAAGTGAAATTCTAAGTCCACGAATTTTACGATGTGCCTTTTAAGATAAAGACTCGGTTATTGCTACCCATTGAAAGGTGGAAAAGTTATACACTTTAAAGACTAAATAAATGTAATTAAGGGGAAACATAAATTTCATTTAACCAACATTAACAAAAGAAGAACTTATGAAATATTGAAAGATAGCCGACATCTGAGCACGATAAGTGAAGTTCCAGCATAGTTAAACATCGACCACTTGTTCCTACGGAAGTGAAGGCAAACAGTATAACAGACAGTTCTAAGTAGTGCATGCCTTCCCATTACATATATATATATATATATATATATATATATATATATATATATATATATATATATATATATATATATATATATAATCAGTCTACAAACGTCCTTTAATATCAATTCGCTCTACCTCCGAAATAATATATTTTCATATATAACTATTTGCACCGAAGGGAATTTTTAGTTGATAATAAGTTCGTCTTCCCGGCTTCTGAACCAACGAAGGACAGGAACTCAGACTAGAGTGGACGCTTTAATCCACACGGCCAGCAAGTGAGTATATAAGTGGATATCGGCTCACTTACAAATCCCGTCGAACTCAGGTGTTTGTATTTAGAGACGATATCCACCCTCTGCCATGTTAACAATGTATGTGCGTTTGTCGCACGCACGCAGCCATATTATGACTTTTATCACATCACTGTGATTCATATACAATCAGTTACAAACGTCCTTTAATATCAATTCGCTCTACTCGGAAATAATATATTTTTCATATATATGTTGCCAAAGGGGAATTTTTTAGTTGATACTAAATTCGTCGTCCAGTGGCGGATTAAAGCGTCCATTGTAGTCCTGAGTTCTTGTCCTTCGTTGGTTCGAGCCCACAGGACGACGAACTTATTATCAACTAAAAAATTCCCCTTTGGCAACATATATGAAAATATATTATTTCCGAGGTAGAGCGAATTGGATATTAAAGGACGTTTGTAGCTTACTGATTGTATATGAATCACGATGATGTGATAAAAAGTCATAATATGGCTGCATGCGACAAACGCACTACATGGTTAACATGGCAGAGGTGGGTGGATATCATCTCTAAATACAAACACCTGAGTTCGACGGGGATTTGTAGGTGGGAGCCGATATCCACTTATACCTCATTTGCTGGCCGTGTGGATTAAAGCGTCCACTGTATTCCTGAGTTCATGTCCTTCGTTGGTTCGAGCCCACGGGATGACGAACTTATTATCAACTAAAAAATTCCCCTTCGGTAAAATATATGAAAATATATTATTTCCGAGGGAGAGCGAATTGGATATTAAAGGACGTTTGTAGCTTTCTGATTGTATATGAATCACGATGATGTGATAAAAAGTCATAATATGGCTGCATGCGACAAACGCACTACACGGTTAACACGGCAGAGGTGGGTGGATATCGTCTCTAAATACAAACACCTGAGTTCGACGGGGATTTGTAGGTGGGAGCCGATATCCACTTATACCTCACATGCTGGCCATGTGATTAAAGCATCCACTGTAGTCCTGAGTTCTTGTTCTTCGCTGGTTCGAGCCCACGGGACGACGAACTTATTATCAACTAAAAAATTCCCCTTCGGTAACATATATGAAAATACATTATTTCCGAGGTAGAGCGAATTGGATATTAAAAGACGTTTTTAGCTTACTGATTGTATATGAATCACAGTGATGTGATAAAAAGTCATAATATGGCTGCGTGCGACAACGCACTACACGGTTAACATAGCAGAGGTGGGTGGATATCGTCTCTAAATACAAACACCTGAGTTCGACGGGGATTTGTAGGTGGGAGCCGATATCCACTTATACCTCACTTACTGGCTTTGTGGATTAAAGCATCCACTGTAGTCCTGAGTTCTTGTCCTTCGTTGGTTCGAGTCCACGGGACGACGAACTTATTATCACCTAAAAAATTCCCCTTCGGTAACACATATGAAAATATATTATTTCCCAGGTAGAGCGAATTGGATATTAAAGGACGTTTGTAGCTTACTGATTGTATATGAATCATGGGGATGTGATAAAAAGTCATAATATGGCTGCGTGCGACAAACGCACTACACGGTTAACATGGCAGAGGTGGGTGGATATCGTCTCTAAATACAAACACCTGAGTTCGACAGGGATTTGTAGGTGGGAGCCGATATCCACTTATACCTCACTTGCTTGCCATGTGGATTAAAGCGTCCACTGTAGTCCTGAGTTCTTGTCCTTCATTGGTTCGAGCCCATGGGACGACGAACTTATTATCAACTAAAAAATTCCCCTTCGGTAACATATATGAAAATATATTATTTCCCAGGTAGAGCGAATTGGATATTAAATAACGTTTGTAGCTTACTGATTGTATATGAATCATGGTGATGTGATAAAAAGTCATAATATGGCTGCGTGCAACAAACGCACTACACGGTTAACATGACAGAGGTGGGTGGATATCGTCTCTAAATACAAACACCTGAGTTCGACAGGGATTTGTAGGTGGGAGCCGATATTCACTTATACCTCACTTGCTGGCCATGTGGATTAAAAGCATCCACTCTAGTCCTGAGTTCTTGTCCTTCATTGGTTCGAGCCCAAGGGGACGACGAACTTATTATCACCTAAAAATTCCCCTGCGGTAACATATATGAAAATATATTATTTCCGAGGTAGAGCGAATTGATATTAAAGGACGTTTGTAGTTTACTGATTTTATATGTATCACGGTGATGTGATAAAAGTCATAATATGGCTGCGTATGACAAACGCATCTACACGGTTAACATGGCAGAGGTGGTGGATATCGTCTCTAAATACAAACACCTGAGTTCGACGGGGATTTGTAGGTGGGAGCCGATATCTACTTATACCTCACTTGCTGGCCGTGTGGATTAAAGCGTCCACTGTAGTCCTGAGTTCTTGTCCTTCGTTGGTTCGAGCCCACGGGACGATGAACTTATCAACTAAAAATTCCCTTCGCTAACATATATGAAAATATATTATTTCCGAGGTAGAGAGAATTGATATTAAAGGACGTTTGTAGCTTACTGATTGTATATGAATCACGGTGATGTGATAAAAGTCATATATATATATATATATATATATATATATATATATATATATATATATATATATATATATATATATATATATATATATATATATATATATATATATATATCATATTTTTAAAAAATCAGCCTGTTTCCCACGGCAGGAAAAAAAAACGCCATAGCAGTCACTGCCATATTCTTATTTCTTAACGAACCTCTGTTTAACCCTGAAAGCTGACAGCAAACCTGAAAATTTCCGACGAACTTTCTTCTCTGTCTGAATTAGGTTGGTAAACTCTGGACAGTTCTCAACGAACTTTTTTTCAATGTGAAATCTGATAGGTATCTTTATGAAAATTCTCACAAAATTTCTTTTTAATGTGACTCTGACAGGCAATTTTACAGATTTTTTTTAATCTCATGATCCCTGGTTTTTCACAGACAATCAAAGAAAAACTGACCTTAGTAGCCGAGAACTGCAGTAGCATAGAGACAATTAGAGAAAATGGAAGGCAAAGCAACAGCAAAGGGGTAGAAGCATGTGTCCAATATTACTTTTATAATGAACATTATTTTTCCACTCGATACCGAGACTGCCTTTGGAACAACAGAAGTCGCAGAAGTCTATTCACCTTAGGTTATTAAGAATGTCATTGTCATCTTGATATTATAAGAATTAAAATTCCACGCAAAGGAAACTTGAAGGTGAAGCGAGTCCTTTAATATCAAATATGACATCATAAGGTTTAAGTTAGATCTTTTGTTGGATGTAGCCTCGGAAAACAGGATCAGAATTGTATTCAACTTGTCCGATGCAAGTTTGGTACGTGCAATGCAATTGCTGAATGAAGGTTTAAGGCTGTGCAGACTGCTGGCTATAGAGTTGATGAAAGCATTCACCATACTGAATGCAGGTTTAATAGAGATATTCAGCTTTTTAGATGCCGGATGCATAACGCACTCACGTTTTCATCATTAGACCTATGGAGAGATAAATATTATTTGAAAGTGATGAGCAAAGCAATTTTTACCAATGAATCGCTTTGCTTGTAGAAAATCTTGCGTCCTATTGAAATTATGGTGCCCGGATAGGGAAAGCCAGTAATTTTCCACTTCTTCCTATGTTCCTCATGTTCCTAAGTATTCTTAAAAGTCATATAAGAAATATCCTTTACAATTATCCCACTTTCCATATATTTATGACGAGTAAGGTTAAAAGTTTATTACTAGAATTAAACTATACATGTCTTTCAAAACTTCAGACCTGTCATTAAGGTGCATATAATGACAGGTCTGAAAAAGCTGAATACCTCTATTAAACCTGCATTCAGTATGGTGAATACTTTCATCAACTCTATATCCAACAGTCTGCACAGCCTTAAACCTTCATTCAACAACTGCATTGCATTTACCAAACTTGCATAGAACAAGTTAAATACTGTTCTGATCCTGTTTTCCGAGGCTACATCCAACGAAAGATCTAACTTAAACCATAACTTACGATGTAATATTTGATATTAAAAGACTCGCATCACCTTCAAGTTTCCTTTGCGTGGATAAAAGTTACCGATGGGTTGCTGTTAATCTGAATTATTTTTTTTACCATTATTGCCATAGTTATTTTTCCTATCAACTTTCCCCAGCTTTATACAAACAATATTGCTGATGGTTTTTTGTTATACCCTGTACTTTCTTTCCTTTCTTTTCTGATTTGGAATAATTTTTATGACACGTTCAAATATCAGTTTAAGAATTTTCCTTTCCCGGTAAAACTGGGAGGAGGAATTTGTCTCTGGTGAGATAGATGGCCGCAAAACCAAATCCTTTGACAAATAAGCTTGAGAAATTGCAATATCTGCAACACATCCGTCACTCAAACTTGACAACATTCATTAATTTACGTATCATAGGAGTGTCATGTTGTATATGTCTGGATTATCGATAGAGAGAGAGAGAGAGAGAGAGAGAGAGAGAGAGAGAGAGAGAGAGAGAGAGAGAGAGAGAGAATGGTTCGTGACCTTTTGTCTAAGCATTAACGGTCCTTGGATGCATCAACCAGGAAATTTATTCGTAGCAAAATATTCTCAAATCAATTAAAATATCAGAACTATCCAGTTCCATATTGAAGTAAGAAAACTAAAGAATATTTCCTCCTTAAGAGAGCTTCTAAAAAAAGGACTAAAACGGAATTTTTTAGTGTTAAAATCGCCAGTATTGCTGTGTAGGTATCCTGAGTCATTTACCACCACAAATCTGCAGTACGGGAATTTGAAAAGGAACCGTTACATAAGGAGAAATAAGAATTATTTTTAAGATCTCTTTCCCAACTCTCTTTCTCCCTCTCGCTCTAACACTCTCTCTCATTAGTAAAGGTTTTGGAGAAAGACCCAGTAAATTGCATGCAAAACTTGTACCCAGCTTTCATTTTTTTAGACCGATTTAGACCGTTTGCTATTCAAAATTGCAGGAGGTTTTCTGTACGAATTCTTGTCCGACTTCGATTACTTCCATTTTCATGTCCGTACCCCGGCCCTCCCTGGTCATTAATGTTTATTAATTAGAATTTTGACACCAAAGACCCCTTCAGTAACGCTAGCATTTTCCTTTCCTGAATAGTAGCTTGTAGACGACAACATTAATGATAGAAAACCATGAAAATATTAATGAGAGTTATGACACCAAAGACCCCTTCAATAACGCTACCATTCCCTTTCCTGAATACTGTAGCATACTGCTTGTAGACCACAATATTAATGAAATAAAAAAATATTACAGAAAAACATACGATTTTTTGTTTGTTAACATACGATTTCCTGTTGCCGTTGATGTTTTATCATGGTTCTGACTTTTTCCAGCACTAAAAACAAATGTATTCCTGTATTAAGTAGTGAACTGTAGTTGTGATTTTTTAACGTCAAGAAAATTTGCTCTCGACTCAGTAGAAGTGAAATGAAAAAAATTTTGGAGGAAGGCAAAAAGGAGACGGGGGAAGAAATATCACCCGAGGATCTTTTGGCATTTTGCATTTCTCTGCGGGGTCGGGGTTCGGGATTGCAAGGAGTATGTTCTCGCAAGAGAAATACAAATAAATGGGAGAGGGAAAGACAAAGAAAAGGCGAGAGGAAATGAAATAATAATGGAAGAGGAGAAAATGCGCTGCGTGAGAAACTCGTTTGAATATAAATCGAGGTGGATAATTTTATTCAAATTTATAGCTGTTCTGGCATACAGAGGAAATTAAAGCTTCGGAGGATGGCTCTGTTTTATGCCTGAGGGAAGAGGGAAAATAGAAAGCAGATGAGGTAAAGGGAATTCTGGAAGATAAGGGAAATATATCATTAGACGAGAGAGAGAGAGAGAGAGAGAGAGAGAGAGAGAGAGAGAGAGAGAGAGAGAGAGAGAGTAGAAGACGTACAAAAATTTTCGCAGAGCTCAAAACTAACTTCAAAGAAGAAACGTAACTGACAATATTTCCGAGGAAAATAATCAAGCCATGTCAACGGCCCTCAAGAATTACTCTCTCTTCCATCAAATGTATATAAATATATGTATGTATATATATATATATATATATATATATATATATATATATATATATATATATATATATATATATATATGTTCATTCCAAGTGGAGTTGTACTTTTATATCCCATATCCAGATGAACAAGTCACAGCCCATATCCAGATGGGGGAGCACAGACCTCCGCCAGTGTGGCAATAGACGCGCCCCCCACCTTATCCAGATCCGGTTCTCGATGAAAATTTACTCACTTGCTGGCAGATCTGCGACCACCTCCGGTCTGATTTTTTGACAAAAGAAGACTACTACTGACTTTTACGCAACCTGATAGCAAACGGCAACAGACAAACAAATAAACAAGTTGATAAAAAAAAAAGACACACAAACAGACGAAAACCAAACTGAACAAAGGATTATAACTCACGACGAAGGTCATACTGTCATAGAGTCAAAACGCAAAAAAAAAAAAAAAATGGAGGAAAAGAATGTGGCCAACGCCTTAGGTCCCCTTGGCTTAGGTGTGGCTGAAAGCATCTATATTTATAATATTTCCTAGGAATTACCATTCTGGAATCAACAGAAGTTTTGTTTTTGTAATACACAGATAATAATAATAATAATAATAATAATAATAATAATAATAATAATAATAATAATAATAATAATAATAATAATAATAATAATAATAATTAATGTTAAGAATTTATAATGGATCAAATCTTAACCATGTTATTTTTCACAAGGAATTTCTAAAACTTTAGAAATTCTATAGTTCAATCAGTTACTGCTTATAAAAACGTTTCACTTATTCCATACATGAGTATTTGAAACAGTATATCCTGATCCTGTTTGTGACTGATACTCGCGCACACTGCATCTACACTGAGTACCTATTCCAAACAGACAATTCTTACTTGATTTTGCTGTAATTAACTAGCTTCCCGAGAATGAATACTATTTACGGAGAAAATATCATATAGCTAATAAAAAGAGGTTTACAAAATACCAATCGCTAAGTAGGCGTGAAAAGAAGACAAATCAGACTATTAATGGCATCAATTTTAAGTAGTTTGTCCGTTTTTATATCTTAAGAAGTTATGAATGTCTATGTAATAGATAAAACAGGAAAATCAAAGGTAAAATCATGAAACAAAAGAGGTCCTTATCCTTATTTCTGCTGAGTAATCTTTTCGTTTTGAAGCATGTAAAATTATCCATGTATATTTAAAAGAGTAAAAAAAAAAAAAAAGTTTTTATGACCTAACTCATATTAACTTGAAGGACCTAGCCTCGTGAAGCAAAATAGCCTTTGATGCAATTAACGCCTCTAAGGGAAAGACCTAATTAGAGAGATAAAACTTTCCACAAGAAAATCTTTCCTTCAGGATTAAAACAAATAGAGCAGCCATTTTTCATCATAGAAGAATATAGCTTCAGACTTTTTTTCATTTTCTTATTCATTCTCTTTAATTGGTTTCATTCTCATTGCCATACTCCAAGGACGACTCATGATTCCATTCTATTTTGACGTGAATGTGTCTATGTTGGGTTAATGTATTCATAAACTACCTTTTGCAATTCTGATGAGGATTCATGAAATCCTACTCAAAGATTTTCTATTTCTTACGGTCAGAGTTTAATTCGCTTTTTCCACTTTGATTTTTATCCTTTGTTTTAGAATAAATGGAAAGTATTACATATGTTTTATTTAACAATGATGACTCCGCTCTTGGGTACTTAAGCAGCAACTCTTAAAATAAGGGGCTTGAGACCATCGATAAAGATTTCCATAATCGGGATTACGAAAGATAAAAACTGCTGCTTCAGTCAACAAACAGCTGCAGATGCTTCGTTTAGAATCAACGGCAGTGGCAACATTTGCAAATGTGCAGGTTCAGGAGAAAAGGGCAATAATCACATGATGGACATTTTCTCGTTAGTCCCCTTGACGCTTGGGGATCTCCTTAAGGTCGACACTTATAGCATAACTGATTTAAGAGAGAGAGAGAGAGAGAGAGAGAGAGAGAGAGAGAGAGAGAGAGAGAGAGCATGTAACACATCCGCTCTTTGAAGTGTTTTTCAGGAAGAGAGAGAGAGAGAGAGCATGTAACACATCCGCTTTTGAAGTGTTTTTCAGAAGAGAGAGAGAGAGAGAGAGAGAGAGAGAGAGAGAGAGAGAGAGAGAGAGCATGTAACACATCCGCTTTTGAAGTGTTTTCAGAATGAGAGAGAGAGAGAGAGAGAGAGAGAGAGAGAGAGAGAGAGAGAGAGAATCAGAAATAATGAATGTGGTTGCAATAGGTTTGAGTAATTGATTCTGACAATTTGATCTTTCGTAAGCAGTCTCAGTATGATAAACAGGTAAGCACTCAAGTATTTAGTCAGCTGTTGGTGTAACGACGACAGACTTTGAAAGATAAATTTCAAGGTTGCATTAGTTGAAAACATGCAGTCCAACACTGACATGGCTTTATGGCAGGAACACGCACATAGACACACACACACACACATGTACAGAGATATATATATATATATACACACACACACATATATATATATATATATATATATATATATATATATATATATATATATATATATATGTGTGTGTGTGTGTGTGTGTGTGTGTCTGTGTGTGTGTCTGTGTGTCTGTGTGTGTGTTCCTGCTATAAAGCCATGTCCAGGTTGGACTACAGTAAGTGCAACCTTTGAAATTTATCTTCAAAGTCTGTCGTCGTTACACCAACAGCTGACTAAATACTTGAGTGCGCGTTGCCTGTTATCATACTGAGACTGCTTGCCGAAGATCAAATTGTCAGAATCAATTACTCAAACCTTATTGCAACCACATTCATTATTTCTGATTATCTGATTTCTCTCTCTCTCTCTGAAAACACTTCAAAAGCGGATGTTACATGCCTCTCTCTCTCTCTCTCTCTCTCTCTCTCTCTCTCGTTCCTGAAAACACTTCAAAAGCGGATGTGTTACATGCTCTCTCTCTCTCTCTCTCGTTCCTGAAAACACTTCAAGAGCGGATGTGTTACATGCTCTCTCTCTCTCTCTCTCTCTCTCTCTAAATCAGTTATGCTATAAGTGTCGACCTTAAGGAGATCCCAAGCGTCAAGGGGGACTAACGAGAAAATGTCCATCATGTGATTATTGCCCTTTTCTCCTGAACCTGCACATTTGCAAATGTTGCCACTGCCGTTGATTCTAAACGAAGCATCTGCAGCTGTTTGTTGACTGAAGCAGCAGTTTTTATCTTTCGTAATCCTGATTATGGAAATCTTTATCGATGGTCTCAAGCCCTTATTTTAAGAGTTGCTGCTGGTACCCAAGAGCGGAGTCATCATTGTTAAATAAAACATATGTAATACTTTCCATTTATTCTAAAACAAAGGATAAAAATCAAAGTGGAAAAAGCGAATTAAACTCTGACCGTAAGAAATAGAAAAGCTTTGAGTAGGATTTCATGAATCCTCATCAGAATTGCAAAAGGTAGTTTATGAATACATTAACCCAACATAGACACATTCACGTCAAAATAGAATGGAATCATGAGTCGTCCTTGGAGTATGGCAATGAGAATGAAACCAATTAAAGAGAATGAATAAGAAAATGAAAAAAGTCTGAAGCTATATTCTTCTATGATGAAAAATGGCTGCTCTATTTGTTTTAATCCTGAAGGAAAGATTTTCTTGTGGAAAGTTTTATCTCTCTAATTAGATCTTTCCCTTAGAGGCGTTAATTGCATCAAAGGCTATTTTGCTTCACGAGGCTAGGTCCTTCAAGTTAATATGAGTTAGGTCATAAAAACTTTTCGCTTTTTTTTACTCTTTTTAAATATACATGGATAATTTTACATGCTTCAAAACGAAAAGATTACTCAGCAGAAATAAGGATAAGGACCTCTTTTGTTTCATGATTTTACCTTTGATTTTCCTGTTTTATCTATTACATAGACATTCATAACTTCTTAAGATATAAAAACGGACAAACTACTTAAAATTGATGCCATTAATAGTCTGATTTGTCTTCTTTTCACGCCTACTTAGCGATTGGTATTTTGTAAACCTCTTTTATTAGCTATATGATATTTTCTCCGTAAATAGTATTCATTCTCGGGAAGCTAGTTAATTACAGCAAAATCAAGTAAGAATTGTCTGTTTGGAATAGGTACTCAGTGTAGATGCAGTGTGCGCGAGTATCAGTCACAAACAGGATCAGGATATACTGTTTCAAATACTCATGTATGGAATAAGTGAAACGTTTTTATAAGCAGTAACTGATTGAACTATAGAATTTCTAAAGTTTTAGAAATTCCTTGTGAAAATAACATGGTTAAGATTTGATCCATTATAAATTCTTAACATTAATTATTATTATTATTATTATTATTATTATTATTATTATTATTATTATTATTATTATCTGTGTATTACAAAAACAAAACTTCTGTTGATTCCAGAATGGTAATTCCTAGGAAATATTATAAATATAGATGCTTTCAACCACACCTAAGCCAAGGAGACCCTGGGCGTTGGCCACATTCTTTTCCTCCATTTTTTTTTTTTTTGCGTTTCCTTTGACTCTATGACAGTATGACCTTCGTCGTGGAGTTATAATCCTTTTGTTCGGTTTGGTTTTCGTCTGTTTGTGTGTCTTTTTTTTTTATCAACTTGTTTATTTGTTTGTCTGTTGCCGTTTGCTATCAAGGTTGCGTAAAAGTCAGTGGTAGTCTTCTTTTGTCAAAATCAGACCGGAGGTGGTCGCAGATCTGCCAGCAAGTGAGTAAATTTTCATCGAGAACCGGATCTGGATAAGGTGGGGGCGCGTCTATTGCCACACCCTGGCGGAGGTCTGTGCTCCCCGAGCGCTGTGACTTGTTCATCTGGATATGGGATATAAAAGTACAACTCCACTTGAATGAACATGTATATATATATATATATATATATATATATATATATATATATATATATATATATATATATATATATATATATATATATATATATATATATATATATATATATATATATATATATATATATATATATATATATATATATATATATATATATATATATATATATATATATATATATACATACATATATTTATATACATTTGATGGAAGAGAGAGTAATTTGAGGGCCGTTGACATGGCTTGATTATTTTCCTGAAATATTGTCAGTTACGTTTCTTCTTTGAAGTTAGTTTTGAGCTCTGAAAAATTTTTGTACGTCTTCTACTCTCTCTCTCTCTCTCTCTCTCTCTCTCTCTCTCTCTCTCGTCTAATGATATATTTCCTTATCTTCCAGAATTCCCTTTACCTCATCTGCTTTCTATTTTCCCTCTTCCCTCAGGCATAAAACAGAGCCATCCTCCGAAGCTTTAATTTCTCTGTATGCCAGAACAGCTATAAATTTGAATAAAATTATCCACTCGATTTATATTCAAACGAGTTTCTCACGCAGCGCATTTTCTCCTCTTCCATTATTATTTCATTTCCTCTCGCCTTTTCTTTGTCTTTCCTCTCCCATTTATTTGTATTTCTCTTGAGAACATACCCTTGCAATCCCGAACCCCGACCCCGCAGAGAAAATGCAAATGCCAAAAGATCCTCGGGTGATATTTCTTCCCCCGTCTCCTTTTTGCCTTCCTCCAAAATTTTTTTCATTTCACTTCTACTGAGTCGAGAGCAAATTTTCTTGACGTTAAAAAATCACAACTACAGTTCACTACTTAATACAGGAATACATTTGTTTTTAGTGCTGAAAAGTCAGAACCATGATAAAACATCAACGGCAACAGGAAATCGTATGTTAACAAACAAAAAATCGTATGTTTTTCTGTAATATTTTTTTATTTCATTAATATTGTGGTCTACAAGCAGTATGCTACAGTATTCAGGGAAAGGGAATGGTAGCGTTATTGAAGGGGTCTTTGGTGTCATAACTCTCATTAATATTTTTCATGGTTTTCTATCATTAATGTTGTCGTCTACAAGCTACTATTCAGGGAAAGGAAATGCTAGCGTTACTGAAGGGGTCTTTGGTGTCAAAATTCTAATTAATAAACATTAATGACCAGGGAGGGCCGGGGTACGGACATGAAAATGGAAGTAATCGAAGTCGGACAAGAATTCGTACAGAAAACCTCCTGCAATTTTGAATAGCAAACGGTCTAAATCGGTCTAAAAAAATGAAAGCTGGGTACAAGTTTTGCATGCAATTTACTGGGTCTTTCTCCAAAACCTTTACTAATGAGAGAGAGTGTTAGAGCGAGAGGGAGAAAGAGAGTTGGGAAAGAGATCTTAAAAATAATTCTTATTTCTCCTTATGTAACGGTTCCTTTTCAAATTCCTGTACTGCAGATTTGTGGTGGTAAATGACTCAGATACCTACACAGCAATACTGGCGATTTTAACACTAAAAATTCCCGTTTTAGTCCTTTTTTAGAAGCTCTCTTAAGGAGGAAATATTCTTTAGTTTTCTTACTTCAATATGGAACTGGATAGTTCTGATATTTTAATTGATTTGAGAATATTTTGCTACGAATAAATTTCCTGGTTGATGCATCCAAGGACCGTTAATGCTTAGACAAAAGGTCACGAACCATTCTCTCTCTCTCTCTCTCTCTCTCTCTCTCTCTCTCTCTCTCTCTCTCTCTCTCTCTATCGATAATCCAGACATATACAACATGACACTCCTATGATACGTAAATTAATGAATGTTGTCAAGTTTGAGTGACGGATGTGTTGCAGATATTGCAATTTCTCAAGCTTATTTGTCAAAGGATTTGGTTTTGCGGCCATCTATCTCACCAGAGACAAATTCCTCCTCCCAGTTTTACTGGGGAAAGGAAAATTTTAAACTGATATTTGAACGTGTCATAAAAATTATTCCAAATCAGAAAAGAAAGGAAAGAAAGTACAGGGTATAACAAAAACCATCAGCAATATTGTTTGTATAAAGCTGGGGAAAGTTGATAGGAAAAAATAACTATGGCAATAATGGTAAAAAAATAATTCAGATTAACAGCAACCCATCGGTAACTTTTATCCACGCAAAGGAAACTTGAAGGTGATGCGAGTCTTTAATATCAAATATTACATCGTAAGTTATGGTTTGCTTTAGATCTTTCGTTGGATGTAGCCTCGGAAAACAGGATCAGAACAGTATTTAACTTTGTTCTATGCAAGTTTGGTAAATGCAATGCAGTTGTTGAATGAAGGTTTAAGGCTGTGCAGACTGTTGGATATAGAGTTGATGAAAGTATTCACCATACTGAATGCAGGTTTAATAGAGGTATTCAGTTTTTTCAGACCTGTCATTATATGCACCTTAATGACAGGTCTGAAGTTTTGAAAGACATGTATAGTTTAATTCTAGTAATAAACTTTTAACCTTACTCGTCATAAATATATGGAAAGTGGGATAATTGTAAAGGATATTTTTATATGACTTTTAAGAATACTTTAGGAACATGAGGAACATAGGAAGAAGTGGAAAATTACTGGCTTTCCCTATCCGGGCACCATAATTTCAATAGGACGCAAGATTTTCTACAAGCAAAGCGATTCATTGGTAAAAATTGCTTTGCTCATCACTTTCAAATAATATTTATCTCTCCATAGGTCTAATGATGAAAACGTGAGTGCGTTATGCATCCGGCATCTAAAAGCTGAATATCTCTATTAAACCTGCATTCAGTATGGTGAATGCTTTCATCAACTCTATAGCCAGCAGTCTGCACAGCCTTAAACCTTCATTCAGCAATTGCATTGCACGTACCAAACTTGCATCGGACAAGTTGAATACAATTCTGATCCTGTTTTCCGAGGCTACATCCAACAAAAGATCTAACTTAAACCTTATGATGTCATATTTGATATTAAAGGACTCTGCTTCACCTTCAAGTTTCCTTTGCGTGGAATTTTAATTTTATAATATCAAGATGACAATGACATTCTTAATAACCTAAGGTGAATAGACTTCTGCGACTTCTGTTGTTCCAAAGGCAGTCTCGGTATCGAGTGGAAAAATAATGTTCATTATAAAAGTAATATTGGACACATGCTTCTACCCCTTTGCTGTTGCTTTGCCTTCCATTTTCTCTAATTGTCTCTATGCTACTGCAGTTCTCGGCTACTAAGGTCAGTTTTTCTTTGATTGTCTGTGAAAAACCAGGGATCATGAGATTAAAAAAAATCTGTAAAATTGCCTGTCAGAGTCACATTAAAAGAAATTTTGTGAGAATTTTTCATAAAGATACCTATCAGATTTCACATTGAAAAAGAAGTTCGTTGAGAACTGTCCAGAGTTTACCAACCTAATTCAGACAGAGAAGAAAGTTCGTCGGAAATTTTCAGGTTTGCTGTCAGCTTTCAGGGTTAAACAGAGGTTCGTTAAGAAATAAGAATATGGCAGTGACTGCTATGGCGTTTTTTTTCCTGCCGTGGAAACAGGCTGATTTTTTAAAATATGAAATATATATATATATATATATATATATATATATATATATATATATATATATATGACTTTTTATCACATCACATCACCGTGATTCATATACAATCAGTAAGCTACAAACGTCCTTTAATATCCAATTCTCTCTACCTCGGAAATAATATATTTTCATATATGTTAGCGAAGGGGAATTTTTTAGTTGATAAGTTCATCGTCCCGTGGGCTCGAACCAACGAAGGACAAGAACTCAGGACTACAGTGGACGCTTTAATCCACACGGCCAGCAAGTGAGGTATAAGTGGATATCGGCTCCCACCTACAAATCCCCGTCGAACTCAGGTGTTTGTATTTAGAGACGATATCCACCCACCTCTGCCATGTTAACCGTGTAGTGCGTTTGTCGCACGCAGCCATATTATGACTTTTTATCACATCACCGTGATACATATAAAATCAGTAAACTACAAACGTCCTTTAATATCCAATTCGCTCTACCTCGGAAATAATATATTTTCATATATGTTACCGCAGGGGAATTTTTTAGGTGATAATAAGTTCGTCGTCCCTTGGGCTCGAACCAATGAAGGACAAGAACTCAGGACTAGAGTGGACGCTTTAATCCACATGGCCAGCAAGTGAGGTATAAGTGAATATCGGCTCCCACCTACAAATCCCTGTCGAACTCAGGTGTTTGTATTTAGAGACGATATCCACCCACCTCTGTCATGTTAACCGTGTAGTGCGTTTGTTGCACGCAGCCATATTATGACTTTTTATCACATCACCATGATTCATATACAATCAGTAAGCTACAAACGTTATTTAATATCCACCTGCTCTACCTGGGAAATAATATATTTTCATATATGTTACCGAAGGAATTTTTAGTTGATAATAAGTTCGTCGTCCCATGGGCTCGAACCAATGAAGGACAAGAACTCAGGACTACAGTGGACGCTTTAATCCACATGGCAAGCAAGTGAGGTATAAGTGGATATCGGCTCCACCCTGGCAAATCCCTGTCGAACTCAGGTGTTTGTATTTAGAGACGATATCCACCCACCTCTGCCATGTTAACCGTGTAGTGCGTTTGTCGCACGCAGCCATATTATGACTTTTATCACATCCCCATGATTCATATACAATCAGTAAGCTACAAACGTCCTTTAATATCCAATTCGCTCTACCTGGGAAATAATATATTTTCATATGTGTTACCGAAGGGGAATTTTTTAGGTGATAATAAGTTCGTCGTCCCGTGGACTCGAACCAACGAAGGACAAGAACTCAGGACTACAGTGGATGCTTTAATCCACACGGCCAGCAAGTGAGGTATAAGTGGATATCGGCTCCCACTTACAAATCCCCGTCGAACTCAGGTGTTTGTATTTAGAGACGATATCCACCCACCTCTGCCATGTTAACCGTGTAGTGCGTTTGTCGCACGCAGCCATATTATGACTTTTTATCACATCACTGTGATTCATATACAATCAGTAAGCTACAAACGTCCTTTAATATCCAATTCGCTCTACCTCGGAAATAATATATTTTCATATATGTTGCCAAAGGGGAATTTTTTAGTTGATACTAAATTCGTCGTCCAGTGGCGGATTAAAGCGTCCATTGTAGTCCTGAGTTCTTGTCCTTCGTTGGTTCGAGCCCACAGGACGACGAACTTATTATCAACTAAAAAATTCCCCTTTGGCAACATATATGAAAATATATTATTGAACTTGTAAAAAATTAGGTAGGATTATAAAATACACACTTGGCAACTTTCACTTTATCCGATGCTTTGATAAAAAGGTGTTGCCAATAAATCGTGTTTCGTCGGCTCTGAATCCCTTAGTAGACGCCTTATTTCTATCATGCCAAGGTAGCCACTGAGTTCCTTGATAACCACAGGACGTTTTGTTAGATTTCAGAACAGAAATTATTTTACTGCCTTTTTCTCATCACATAGTAACTTAGACTTCTTCATTTGGTGTGTTACATCTCATTCAGTTATATATACATACATATATATGGTAATACACACACACACATATATATACATGTGTGTATGTATGTATGTATGTATGTATGTATATGTGTATATATGGGAACCTATACATCTCTGCAGCCCTGCAGTTGACTGGGTCCTAAATGCGTACACATAGAGAACAAGAAACCAGAAACCCTTGGTTGCCATTCTCTCGGAAGAGGAAAGTGAATACGGTGTTACTGCGTGTATGCTCACCTGAAACTGCAAATTATCAACGGATCTTTCCTAGATAGTGACCCCAAGGGTTTTGACCCGGTATGTATACACCTTTGCAACATGTTTTGTACAAGGCCGTTGGGGATGACCGTAAAAACATAAACAAAAAACTGTAAATACCATAAAGATGATGGCGCCCCCTCCCCCAAGAAATATCAGTCCTAGATAACGACCCCTTAAAACCCTTGGGGGTCACTATCTAGGGAGATCCTTATCAACAAATAAAAATACTAAATACACCGTCCGAGTACATTTTTAATTTCTCAGAAAGACAACGATAATTTCACAAGATATATCACAATAATGAAAATAATAAGGACAGGTATAATTAACAAATCTGGCCAAAATTATCGCTTTCTTCGGAAAACACGTGAGGAAACGAAGTACCAACAAACCCAAAACTAATAAAGAAGACAGCGCTTGCTCCAATTAGCGCGCAAATATTCTAAAATCACGCGGGAAATCTCGATAATTGTGTTCGTGCAGCTATTTTCAGCAACGAAAGCGACACTGAATTACAGATCACATAATTAAACGTGGAATTACCTGGCAGTTACGTCATGATTAAAATATTTTTCGAGTCGTAATTCTTACTAACATCGCCTAATTACAGTTGCATTTAAGTGTTGTGATTTCTATTTATATATGCCATTTAATTAGGCCTTTCTATATCACTTAAAGCAATTACCTCTTTTGTTTACGGAATTATAGAAGGAAAGAAAATGTTTTAGAATGACGATTGCAGATATAATGGTATGTCAATTATTTCTCTTCTTATTAGACTCTAGGGTAGAGAGAGAGAGAGAGAGAGAGAGAGAGAGAGAGAGAGAGAGAGAGAGAGAGAGAGAATATTTTTAATACCTTTCACTTGGTCATTTCTAGGAAACTAGGCATAAGAAGGAAGCACTTATGTCCAGGACCTAAGGCCTGGAAATGGTCCACGACCTTTCATGCTATTCCAGTCAAGAACAGTAGGTGACATTAAAGAAAGACTTATGCAGCAACATGCTGCACCGTGTAACCTTAATGACTTTGGTCGGGAATATAATTTGATTTTTCTAAAAGACCTAAAATATCTATATAAAACGACTTGAAAGGAAAAAGTGGGAACGTATATGACCCTTTACGATGTCATTTTACATGAACAAGCCGCTGTCTTGCAAGCAGTCTTTTTCTCTATCAGTTAATGCAGGGGTTCCCATCCTTTTTGTTCTTCTGTGCCCCTTGGGCATTTTTATAGATTCCTGTGTACCCCTAAAAATTAAGAATGAAATGGAAAAACAGTGAAATTGATATTGTCATATAATTTTATTATGAAATCTGTTTGTGTAAACTGCATCTTTTCAGGCTCGGTACGAGCACAGATTACAGCCGAGGGAAGTTCCATAATAGTGAAAAACAAATGGCATTCACCCAACTCTTGATATAACTTAAGTTAAAGCTTTACTTATTAAAATGAGGAAATAAAAAAAAAAAAAGACACGACATTGTGCAACCTCAATGCAGATTACATCATGTATTGTGCATTACTGGCTATTCTCTCAAATCCAATGTACCCCCTGAAGAGTACAAATGTACCACGGGGGCTACATGTACCCCAGGTTGGGAACCTCTGAGTTAAAGGCTTATTCTTTCAGAAACGCAGTTAGGCTTTCTTTTAACTAGTGGACACTTTGAAAAAAATCCAAATACAAACTAAAACTCATTTATTGAGCAAATTAGTTATTTACCATATGATGAAATCTCTTTGCATCTGTTTTTTTCGACCATTTCATATCACTTGCTAATATTCTTTTCAGTTCATTGCAGAAGTAAACGTCGTTGAGTGACACAAACAAGGTCACCGCTGGTTGTACCCTTTCTATTTTTTATTATTATTATTATTATTATTATTATTATTATTATTATTATTATTATTATTATTATTATTATTATTATTATTATTATTACCTTGAAACGAAATACTTGTCCGTTTAGTTGGTTTTTTGCGAGTTTTGCTGTTTATGTGATATTGTGACCTTGAAAGTATAATTCAGAGTTATAATCGTGTTGGTCGAATATTTATTCAGGGGACCATGAAAGTCTTCTGACTGATTTTGTGATAAAATAATTTTCAAACATAATGTTAAAATAATGTTCAGTGTTACCATAATAATAATAATAGTAATAATAATAATAATAACAATAATAATAATAATAATAATAATAATAATAATAATAATAATAAT
This sequence comes from Macrobrachium rosenbergii, assembly GCF_040412425.1. Lineage (NCBI taxonomy): Eukaryota > Metazoa > Arthropoda > Malacostraca > Decapoda > Palaemonidae > Macrobrachium > Macrobrachium rosenbergii. The sequence continues at coordinate 20,593,640 of NC_089789.1, forward strand.
AATAATAATAATAAACCAACAAAAACAATAACTTCATCACAGTGATGGCGGTGTTAATACATGTCGCATAAATTCAGTCTCTGTGCGTGATTTTCGTAGAACAGTGACTAATAGCAATGCCACGTATAACTTTCTTTTGTATCAACATTTAATTAGCATAACTTTAACACGAACGTAATCCTAAAAAGGTCATTTATTTGCCGCAAAGTTTCAAACTAATGACTAATCTGATAAGACTTTGATAAAGCTTTCTTCCCAAAAACGTTGGAGCAAAAATAAAAAAGGGATCGTTCGTTTTACTAACTAGGAGCTCAGGGCTGAGGATAGACAGACAGACAAACGGAGTTCTCTTTGGAAAGGATGAAACATGACACATACTATGAAAACATGACTGACTGTCTAGAAATATCGTGTTTTTATATTTTTCGTATTCATCTATTTTTTTGTTTTATAATTTCAAATGAACACTCGCAAATACGTTTGTTTTCTGGTTATGTGGTGACAGACTTTACGGCAATCAGACAGAGACTCTAGGCTAATGATTAAGTTCTCATAGTTGTGTACTGAAATAAAGTCCTTTCCCTTTTCCACTGAAACGCAGTTTTACCAGCTCCTTTGAGACCATTGGCTACCAGAATTACCACCTTACATTAATCCTATTATAATTCTATACGACTAACTGGATTCCTCAGAGTTTGAGTTTGCCGATGGGAATTTCAGGTTGCTCACGAGAGGATGTTTAATTACTGGAAGATTCTGCTAATGGAAGGCTTTTTCTCCCTAAATGACGGAGCCACGTCCTAACGAAATCCTTAGGCATCTTTAATAGACATTCCATCGCCAAAGGATCACGAAAGGCGAAGCACTTTTCAGGGAGGGGTTTTTTCGTCTATTCAATTCCCCGTTGCTAAGAGATGGAGTCGAAATTTTGTAAATGACATATTAGGAAAGGAATTATTACTATCCATGTCAAGGGATTTAGTATGCAATTTAAAAAAAAGGCAAATGATTCTACTGATTCACCCACATATAAAAAAAAATTACCAGTAAATATAGTAATCTTTCCCATTTTTTCTCAATCTATAACTTTTTCATTTTCACTCATATTCATTCTTGCAATGCCCACATTACCTACATAAAATAACTGCTCTGCATTGAAGTCTGTAATGGATGGGGTCAGCGGCACGATCAGTCGAATGAAAATTGAGTTCCATTATCTGTTTCATATTACAGCAAGGAACAGCTTTCGAAATCGTGAATCCGACCGTGTCTTTCGACGTTTACGAAACCTTGGGTCCATTTGAAGCTTTCAACTCTTATGAAATCTTGTGTCTTTGCAAATGGTGACTTGAAATTTTCATATTGTCATAAAGTGGGTAATTGCTTCCTTTCGCTTTTGGAAAATTTTGTCATAAATTTTCAATATTTCCGTTTTATGATAAATAAATTTCCAAATCACGCCGTTCAGGAGAAAAGGGCAATAATCACATGATGGACATTTTCTCGTTAGTCCCCTTGACGCTTGGGGATCTCCTTAAGGTCGACACTTATAGCATAACTGATTTAAGAGAGAGAGAGAGAGAGAGAGAGAGAGAGAGAGAGAGAGAGAGAGAGAGAGAGAGCATGTAACACATCCGCTCTTGAAGTGTTTTTCAGGAACGAGAGAGAGAGAGAGAGAGAGCATGTAACACATCCGCTTTTGAAGTGTTTTTCAGGAACGAGAGAGAGAGAGAGAGAGAGAGAGAGAGAGAGAGAGAGAGAGAGAGAGAGAGAGAGCATGTAACACATCCGCTTTTGAAGTGTTTTTCAGGAATGAGAGAGAGAGAGAGAGAGAGAGAGAGAGAGAGAGAGAGAGAGAGAGAGAGAGAGAGAGAGAGAAATCAGATAATCAGAAATAATGAATGTGGTTGCAATAAGGTTTGAGTAATTGATTCTGACAATTTGATCTTCGGCAAGCAGTCTCAGTATGATAACAGGCAACGCGCACTCAAGTATTTAGTCAGCTGTTGGTGTAACGACGACAGACTTTGAAAGATAAATTTCAAGGTTGCACTTACTGTAGTCCAACCTGGACATGGCTTTATGGCAGGAACACGCACACACAGACACACACAGACACACACAGAGACACACACACACACACACACACACACACACACACATATATATATACATATATATATATATATATATATATATATATATATATATATATATATATATATATATATATATATATATGTGTGTGTGTGTGTGTGTATAATTTATATAAGTACGTAATGATCACAAGATCATTAATATATCAAAAAAGTTAAGCTTCTCAGACAATATCGATTCTGAGAATCATCCTTTCACATGAAGCAAAATACTAAAATTTTTTTTATCTATGAATGCACGTACATGTTAACCGATTCCAATTTAAGAGTATTCGATAACCTACACCTCTAACTCTCAGCTACTAAAATGAAAATACGGGCACGGAGTTTGGACAGCCGCACAATATGCATCAAGTTTAGTATCTTTCTCAGCCACGTCATTCCTTTAGATCTGTGTGTGTGTGTGTGTGTGTGTGTGTGTGTGTGTGTGTGTGAGAGAGAGAGAGAGAGAGAGAGAGAGAGAGAGAGAGGGAGGGGGCAGGAGTGTGGGCGATGAAGACATTTGAGATGAGAAAGAGCCTCATTCCACTTTTATTTTAGCGCGTTTAGTAGTGTTATCATTCTTTAGTTGTTTCTCTTACTGGAAATGTTATCACTACTGCAAATGAGAGAGAGAGAGAGAGAGAGAGAGAGAGAGAGAGAGAGAGAGAGAGAGAGAGAAATTAAACTGGTCAAGTTGCAGCATTGCTATTCTGATTGCAGTTTCTCGCTGGGTGAGCGGCTTCCGTTCTCAACTACCACTCTGTTGGTCGTGAGTTCGAATCTCCGAGCGGCCAGTGAAGAACAAGAGGAATTTGTTTCTGGTGATAGAAATTCATTTCTCGCTATAATGTGGTTCGGATTCCACAATAAGCTGTAGGTCCCGTTGTTAGGTAACCAATTGGTTCTTAGCCACGTATAAATAAATCTAATCCTTCGGGCCAGCCCTAGGAGAGCTGTTAATCAGCTCAGTGGTCTGGTTAAACTAAGATATACTTAACTTTATTCTGATTGTTCGATAATTGTGTTTTAATAAAACGCAAGCAGTTAAAATTACAAAAAGATACGAAAGCACATGCATACAAACAAACAAACAAGCACACAAGCAGTTAAAATTTAATCGCTTGCGTTTTATTAAAACAAAATTATCGAGCAATCAGAATAGCATTGCTGCAACTTGACCAGTTTAATTTCACATAAACACACTCTCTCTCTCTTTCTCTGTCATTTGAAGTATTGATAACATTTTCAATAAGAGAAACAGCTAAAGAAAGATAACACTGCTAAACGCGCTAAAATAAAAGTGGAATGAGGCTCTTTCCGATCTCAAATGTCTTCAATCCCACACTCCTGTCCCCCTCTCTCTCTCTCTCTCACACACAGATCTAAAGGAATAACGTGGATGAGGAGAGACACTAAACTTGATGCATATTGTGCGTCTGTTCCAACTCCGTGCCCATATTTTCATTTTAATAGCTAAGAGTTAGATCGGGGGGGCGGGTGTTGGTTATCGATACTCTTAAATTAGAATCGATCAACATGTACATTCATTCATAGGTAAAAAATAGGTTTACTATTTTGTTTCATCTGAAAGGACAACTCTCAGAATCGATATTGTCTGAGAACCTTAATTTTTTGCATGTATTTATGATCTTAAGATTATTGCGTACTTCTGTAAATTGTGGTAGTATACCTTACTGGGTACCATGATTCCAGTGAATACAGGTTGTGATATATGGCCTCTGTTACGCGGTCGTGGGATTTACTCATATTAACACGGTTATGGGGTCAATCTTATCCCCATTTTGGAAAATTAAAACGCCATAGTTAGATCTGAATTTTGATAGACCCGAAAACAATAAATGAAATGTACAGCTTCTCTAGTCTCACTTGCCCTGATATTTTAACAAACAATAAGCCTTACTGATTACTTTACGGGTAACTGAAGACAACACACAAAAATACCTAAATTGACTATGTCTATACAAAAAAGAATCAGGAATGCCAAGGAGTGGAGTTGAAGAGTTGATTGATGACCCAGGCACACCCAGGTCGTAGGGCATCAGCTTCTGCAAGCACTGTCTCCTGGCAGCAGTAGATATTGTATGCGAGAACAGCAAACAAAGTGTTTTTCTTTTGTCAGAAAATGACCTCTTTTGCAAATAGTTTTTGTTTTTTTTATTGCTGGCTATGAACAGTAAATTATCGAATATTATTAGAATTATGTTTTGAGAATCCAAAGACTGTTTGAGGAAAAAATATTATTGTTTTATATTTTTTACCATTGAAAATGAACAGCAACTTCCAAGGGGATTTTCTTGAAATACAAAGAAATATGTATGTGCTGTAAAAATCATTTTCCCTTGTGACTAAGCACTTAATGATTCATTTCAAAATTCATACCTATATTCATCAGTATAAATGTGCAGCATATTAAGACGTTAGTAACTAAAAATGAAACATTTAAAACCTTTAAATGTAAGAAAATTAGAAAATGCGGCAAAAATAACAATGCTAGTGCCAGTGAGAAATAACACAGGATTTTTTACCGGCATTGGGCAAAAGCTACACCACCATATTTCATATATCCAAACTACATATTTGTTGGTCCACACTGCACTGGAGTGAAAATTACCCCCACGCATTTTAGGCTTACATTTTACTGGGGTAAAAATTACTCCCGCACATTCTTAATCCAATACTTAACTGGGGTAAAAATTACCCCGACACATTTGTAGGTCAACATTTCACTGGGGTAAAAATTACCCCCACACATTTGTTGGTCCCCATTTCACTGGGGTAAAAATTACCCCCACACATATGTAGGTGCACACTGCAATGGGGTAAAAATTATACCCAAACATTTTGTAGGTCCACATTGTGCTGGGGTCAAAATTACCCCCCACACGTTTGTGGGTCCACATTTCACTGGGGTAAAAATTACCCTCACACTTTTGTAGGTGGACACTGCACTAGGGTAAAAATTACCCCCACACATTTGTAGGTCCACATTTCACTGGGGTAAAAATTACCACCACACATTTATAGTTCCACACTGCACTGGGTTAAAAATTACCCCACACACATTTGTAGGTGCACACTACACTGGGATGAAAATGACCCGAATCCCACTCTAAGCAGCACTACAAACAAGATGGTTCAGAGACATTACCTTCCACCATAGTAGCTCGTAGCCAGATGAAGCCACAGGAAAGGCCAGGACACTGTGCTTTGGGCCACTTAGCGGGCATAAAAATAAATGGCGTTGGGTAACTTCTACCCCACGACCATGTACCATGGTTGATATGTCTTCTAATGTTATTAAAAGAAACTTCATAAAGATTCAAAAGTATTTGCCTTTGTAATAATCGAGTTGATAAGTCAAGTCTTTGAAATTATTATTACCAGGAGGTAATTGAAAACAAGTTATTTATCCTATGTCAGGTATTTGAACTGATTATTATATAGAGATAATTGAAATCACATTATTTATTTTGTAACTGAAAACTTTAATTGTAAGTTTTATTAGGCCCGTTCAATGTTAAAGAAAGTATTCCATGTATCGGATAGCTGTTCTTTACTCATGGGCATGAAATTAACTATAATAAACTGTGACGTGAAAGGAAATGTAAATGATCTAAAGAATGTCTACCAACAGACAGACAAGATGTCAGAGATTAGGGTGGTAATGAGACAAATAAGCAGATGGACTAGGAGCCATAGAAACAAGTACAATAAAACCCAGTGATAACTGAGGTGTTATGCCTTTAGTTCTCTAGTTTCAGGGGGTTGTTACGGAGGGACCACCCCCCGCGTCCTTCCTCAACAAGAACCTTACAGAGTGCTTTAGTATTATGATGTTTTTTTTTATAACTAATAAATTTAAATAAAAGATAAAAAAAGAGAAGAAAAACGAGTAAAGGAAAAAAATATGAAAACGAAAATTGAAAAAAAGGTGAAGAACATTTCAACTTTAATCACTCCATAACACCCAGGATGTTACCGGACCACTTTATGTTACCAATGAAGAAACAGAAGTGCGCAATAGATGACGCTGTGAAAATATATGAAAATAAAACAGGAAACAAAGAAGTGGAGAAAGAAAGCGAAGAACATCATAATACTTTTTTTTTATCTTTTAACTAAATCTAAAAATGAAACAGGAAAAAAAGAAGTGGAGAAAGAAAGCGAAGAACATCATAATACTTTTTTTTATCTTTAAATAAAAGATAAAAAAATTATTATGATGTTCTTCAGCTTTCTTTCTCCACTTCTTTTTTGTTTTAAAGAAAGTGAAGAACATCATAATACTTTTTTTATCTTTAAATAAAAGATAAAAAAAAGTATTATGATGTTCTTCGCTTTCTTTCTCCACTTCTTTTTTTCCTGTTTCAAAAGAAAGCGAAGAACATCATAATACTTTTTTTTTATCTTTAAATAAAAGATAAAAAAAAAGTATTATGATGTTCTTCGCTTTCTTTCTCCACTTCTTTAATTCCTGTTTCATTTTCGTATATTTTCATAGCGTCATCTATTGCGCACTTCTATTTCTTCATTGGTAACATCCTGGGTGTTATGGAGTGATTAAAGTTGAAATGTTCTTCACCTTTTTTTTCAATTTCCTTTTTCATATTTCTTTCTTTACTCGTTTTTCTTCTCTATCATTTGCTTATACTTTCATAGTAGCATTCTAATTTTGTGATTCACTGTTCTTCCGATCATTTGTTTGATCTTCAAACCGTTTGTACTTCTATTCTTCACTAATTGACCAACTGATGTTGAAACATCAATGCTAGGTCTTCAGTGAGCTTCCATAAGATCCTTTTGGGTCTGCATACAGTCGAATTCAACATTCTCAGCGAAACGTCTCATTCATCTTGAAGGAATACAAGGGTTTTACCTAGTATCTTTTAACCTAATGTAGTTGATTTTCCCCTGCGAGTTATATCACGGACTTGAAGAGGAATCTTGTGAAAGAACAGCGTTATCAGATAATTCCGATGTAAAATATGCTAAAGAATTCTTGAAATACCTCATACATTATAACAAACAACGCAAAAGAAAGCCTGCAGTAGTATTCAACTTGTTATCATTTTCTACCTAAAAATTCAAAGATTACGACTAACAATAAATTTTTTTATGATGCATTTCTACTTTTCCAAGTATAATTCTATCTTGGAAATCAGAGCCCAAAGACCTACCACAAAAGGATCTATGTTAACTACATTTCCGCTTTATTTGTACGCATTACGAGAACATTGTACTTTGAAGGTAAAGCGATATTATTATATGAATTTAGAGATGAAATGACTAATGAATGCTACTGCAGAAATCGGTTGCCATTTGCTACCTAAAATCTTGATAAATCATGGTAGAGGTGTACGAACGAAATATTTATATCAGATAATTCCATTTCAAAAATGTAATGGCCCTCTGTCGTGCTGTTCTTGGTATGGAAATCAACTTACTTTAAGGAATGGTGTTATCGTAAGGTATTGTACTTACTGAACAATAAAAACAGTATCTTCAGTTGTTATGCCATGCTATGAAAGCAAGTAAGGTAACAAAGTAATTGGAACTCGCTTACCCTGCCCCCAACAACATTCTCTCTCTCTCTCTCTCTCTCTCTCTCCCTCTCTCTCTCTCCAAGTGGAGATCCTAAGCAATAACGTGGACGACAAGGGACAGTCCTAAACTTGACCCGATAGCCCATTCTGACAGGTAAGTAACGGCAATTGCATTACGCCTCTCTTAAACTTTTCGATTACGTGAAAGTTTGCAGAAGTGTGCTTCTTTGTGTACTGAAGCAGTTAGTCACACGAAAGTGCGTATGGTATGTGGCCAGCTGAGGTTCTGTCGTGTAAGTAGCCAATTTGATTTTCATGTCTGCACGCTTGTATGTGCTAGGTTGTACCCACATAGCTGTTTTGCTCCTTACGTTGTCATGCGTAGTTTGCTTTGTGTTTTCATGTGTGCTCAGGGTTGTGCGTTTGCTGATACGTCCCCTGTTCATCTGTTACGATGACGACTAGTTCAGTTGAAATGACACAAAAATAAAAATGATTTTGAATATGCCAAAATCTCTCTCTCTCTCTCTCTCTCTCTCTCCACAAACTTCTCACGTGCTCTTACACCTATCTCTCTCCTTTCTCTCTCTCTTTCTTTCTCTTGGCACACAATTTCGACTGTCCTGTACCCTAGCTTTCTCTTTGTCTCTTTTCTGCGAGGTACTCTTTCTAACTCTACGCACACACCTCTCGTTTGCTAAGTGCCCCTGTCTGTTTGTCTATTCACAAACCATACTGACAGGCTAGACCACATTTACCTAAAAGAAAATTACCAGTTTTATTTTTTATTTGTTTACATCCAGGTCCGCACTTCCGAAATTGAGATCATATTCATACAAGCAAGTCAGAAACCCTTTTGGATTAGCGATGTAAATCAACGATAAGTTGCCAGGTGAGACACCCTCAAATATGACGCTGTTTGTGCTTGGATAATAAGGAGTTTCTTCCCTCTAAAAAAAAAAAAAAAAAAAAAAAAAAAGTTGAAATTTTGCTATATGAATATGACGTCTCGTGCTTAAAACTTAGAAATGAGGCACATCAAGGAGAATAAAACTTGAGAGATGAAGGGTCCACGAGGGAGTTTAATAATTGTGCAGTCGTGTAAAACCATATTTTTCCAATCTAAACACAAATCTCTTAATAGCTTTCGTACAGCTCTTGAGGACCTAGTCACTTTTGTTAACTTCCAATGGATCCACACACACACACACACACACACACACATATATATATATATATATATATATATATATATATATATATATATATATATATATATATATATATATATATATATATATATAGAGCCACACGATTTAAAAATGAAAAGCATAAATATATATGTGTATGCTTTTCATTTTAAATGGTATGGCTCTATAGGAACCACGGGGTATTTACCTAACCCACGGAATACCCTGATCAAGTTCGCGGGAGTTGTTGAATAATATATGCAAGTTCCCTTAAATCCCGATCATACTCTTTTGGCTTAATCTGTAAAACGCAGAGATGGAATTATTTATATTCACATTTTTTTTGTTTTTTATATATATTTGTATAGAGCACCTTTAATTTTTCAGTGTTTTAATGTAAGCCAAACTTTATCTAGGAAAGGACAGTTAAATTAAGAACTATTTTCCATATGATATTATCTACTTATTAGCAGATAAAAGAGTTTTATCTCTTATTTCACTGAATTAAAGCAGTTACTTGTCTGCACTTTGATAAAGTCTGTCAAGAGACAATTTTATCTTATCTTTAAATGATTCGGACACAATTTAAACAGTAGGACTGTCAATTTGCATTACACTGAAGGAGAAAATCATTCAAACTTTTATTTTGGAACCTGTTTTTAACAGGTGAAATTAAATGCCACGAAGCAATGATTTTATTATGTAGACATATTTCTGTTCACTGATTAAGTTGAAAAATAAAATATAGTAATTTCTCATTGCATTCATGGAGGGAAGCTTCTGATGGTTAAAGGCTGACCACGAAAGTTTTTTGAAAGAGCATCAGGCGCAAAAGTTTCTGAATTATTTCGAAACTTTGCTCGACCGGAACGTGTATTCGCTGGACATTTTTGTAAAAGACTCAGGTTACTGCAATAGCTTGCTGTTAACAGAATTTGTTTGAAATCTTTCTAGGCTGAACTTTCGTAACAACATTCTGTATCTTTTAATTATTGTGCTGAGACGAGCTATAGCTTCAGCAGTACCAGGCTTAGATAAAGAGTTCTTAGGCCCAGCTAAGTGTTGGTTTTCGTATATTCTCCGAGAGGTGAAAAGTCGAGATAAGGGAATTCCTTTACATTTTTTTAGTGGTCTGTGAAGCCAAGTTTGGAACAGTTAAAGGGTTTTGGTTTTCTCAAATTTTTGATGACAGAGACATATAGTGACTCTGGAATTTTATTAACCCCCATCAGCTTTCGTTTGGGCCTACTTTGGTTTTGCATTATCAGGACATCTTCAAAATTATAGAGAGGACATCTTTGAATTCGGGTCATGCCCACCTTCATAGTAAAAATAAAACCTATCAGTAGGACACGGGCCCACAAGATTATGCCCTTTTGAACAGACACAGCATTTCAGTTTGCTTGGATGCCTTAATTTAGTGTAGGCGTATTCATAATATTTGAACCACTGGTTAGGCCTACCTTTGAATGCCTCAACTCTGCCGGGAAGATGTCCAGTATTCTTACTGTCCGGAAAGGTTTAATAAGAATGTCAGTAAGATGGCATTGTTGCCCTCACCTAATTTCTTAAATAAATAAACGTGAGGAGGGCATTACTAAAAATGTCTTCCTCAGAAGATGTAAAGTATGACCCCTTTTTTGGTGTTGAAAAAGTATGAGGGGAGATTGCTTCAATATTTCTATCTGGAGAAGGTTAAGAATGATTAGCCATCTTGACTAGAATGTTCTTACCAGAACGTTGAATGCTCTGAAAAGGGAAGTTGGTGATCTTCATTCGGGGGCATTCAGAAGATGTAATGAGCTGCTTTGATTTCTTTCTTTTTTTATATGAAGCAACATACCACTTCTGTGCGTGTTTGTGTATAAATCTGGACGCATTAACAGAAATCTTTACAAATGTCACTGAATTTATAATTGTATTCTGTGAAAGATTAAATTTCAAGGATATCGACTGACAAGTGAAAAACACACAGAAAAAGAAAAAGAAACAATTATAACAGAGGAGCTGTATCTAAAACTAACTTTAAACTGTTGGGAAGTTCCCAGAACATCAAGCATCATAAAGAAATAACGCAAATAACTGGGCAAGAGAAAGGTTTTCTTCCAGAAATCAGGCGTTATTCAGTATGATGAAAGTTTGGCTGTTCTCTCACGGGGTTTGGAAGTCTTTGGGCTCTATTAATAAGGCTCCCATAAAAGTATTCATTCCACGCTAAAGTTTTAATGAAGGCTAAAATGTATTAGGTCAAAGTTTGAAAATACTCGTCTTCCTAATTAGTATCGCCTTTTCACCTGAGCTCTCTCTCTCTCTCTCTCTCTTACCACTGCCATTGTTTAGCCATGAGCTAAAGGGCACCTAAACCACAAAATGTTTTACGAAAATGGAATTCGGCTACAGGAAGTTCCTGAACATTTTAATACGATAGCCCGGAAGATGATTGATGCGTGCTCTCCTAACTTGGCGATAATTGATAGACTTCTTCACAATTGGAATACAACTGATATGGTACACTCGAAACTGTGGGACAATTGATACGTTAGATTGACAACTAGGAGATTAATGATGTGTTTTTCCTGTGACTCGGTGATCACTGACGTAGCACAGTGAACTAGGTGGCCAATGTTACTGGTTCAAGTCACAAACTAACCAAATCTGACGTCAGAAATGGAGTTCTGTATACTGGTCTTTGTGCGACGTCCAAACCAGCGTAAAAATTAACTTCGAATTGTGTTATATATAGAAAATATTACCGTTAACCGATGCCCTTTATAACACGAAGATGCTCAAACGTGTCAGGAAACAGGAACGAACTCCTGACGGTTGATGTGTACGTGCATTTCGGCATACATAAGTCTACAAATTTCTCACAGCGACTGAATTTTAACACTGTGATGTTTCTATACTTACAAAGAACGCACCAACTGTCCTTGCGAAGGTTTGTGACAAAAGATAATTTAAATGAAGTGGTTTATGAAGACTGAATAAACAGTACAAAATGGATTATCAGGCATACTAAAACAAAATTACGAGTTACTGAAAGTCTTCCGAGCACCTTCTCGTAAGAATAGGGAGATACTCCATGCTCTAGTTGGCGTTATCTTGCGTAAACTCATTTCACGCCGCGTTTAGCCCATTTCGCTGTATTCTCACATGGCAGAATATTCGTCTGAAGTTGCTATTACAGGAGATTCGCACACAGAGGATTCTTACTGTGCAGAGGCAATTTCCTCCAGCGAGTACGACGCAAAGTAGCATTTCTCTGCTTTGTGAAGCCGTCCTGGGAGAGAGTTCGTAAGCATAAGGGCAGTTTTGCCGTTTCTGTCGCGCTGAAGTTTTCTGAATACATTTGTCTGACATGGGGACAATATTACTGTCGAGTAATATTTGCTCAAAAAAGTTTGCGCTTCAAGTTTTCTTTGGTAGCTAGCAGCGGGAAAGACTCCCAATATTCTTTAAGCATCTTAAAAAAAAAAAAAAAAAAAAAAAAATCCATATAATGTGAAAGGAATATCAGAAGACGGCAGATTTTATACTCAAGAGAATTCCATTTTTGTCCTTTTGTTCTTGTCATACTGGAATGCCGTGCCTCCTCAAAATAGCCTAACTTTTTTGTAATGCGGTAAGCTATCCCAACAACATTTACTTAGATTAATTATTGTTGGTAGGTCTTTCATGGTTTATTTGGTATGATTGGTTTCGATCGCTATTCCTGCGGCAGTTACCATTAAAAGGGAAGAATTTCCTACTACTATTTCGTCCCCATTCAAACCAACGATTTTTTGTAGACAATCGCAGCAATTTATGGCAATGAATTTTTTTTGAAAACTAACTGAATAGAAGGTTGCACAGTTATGTATGGCCACGGAGACCTTTCACTATAATATACTAAAATAAAGGAACAAAGTTCTTCCTAAGAAAAGTATCTTCAGTTATTCTTGGTGATACGCTTGATTAGAAAAAACCGCAATTTCAATTAATAGAATGTCCTGCATTATCAGTTAATGCACATTTCTCACTATACCTAAATTTTAATCACGGATAAAAACTGAACTTTCCTCCGAAATTACATTGCATAGAAAAGAAAATAATCAAAAGACAGACTCGGACTTAGAATTAAACGACCTTTTGTAAATGATTAAATATTTCCTCACTCACCTCGAGTCAACCCATTCGGGAAAAACAACGGAAATATTTCTCTAGTGTTACATGTAAGAAAAACATGCCACTAAAACTGCCGGCCATTTTTGGGATTTTCTTCTTGCTTATGTTTTCCTGATCCATATATTTTTTTTTTTTTACTTAAACGACGGTTTTATAGCTATTTCTTCCTTTCCTTGACTTTTTCTTGTCCCTTTCCTGCCTGGGCTAGAAAAAGTTCATTAGGTTTTCCGTCCCGTTGTCATTTAAAGTCAGTTATCATTACCAGCCAAAAACGTTTGTCTCACATTAAACAGGATGTTATAATAACAGCTAGTTAGTACCACAGGAGTACTTTTTCTTTATTTATATTCTGAGTCTGTTTCCTACATTTTCGATCAGTAACCAGTATTGGCTCTTAAGTCTTTCCGGATATCTCATATTCAAAGAGTCTGGCCTTGAATACGCATTTAAACTTGTTTTATGTACCAATAAAATACCCGTGCGTGACCAAACGCCTCCTGGCTGACGCAAACAACAGACAATTTGAGCGGATTAGATTTTCGCAATTGGCTGGCCTTCATTATGCTAAGTACACATAACACTGCCAGTTACTAAAAACACCTTTCATACCGACGAATTTCTTGGAGTCTGTTTATGGACTGCTTACTTTTACCGTTTTCATATTTTCTTGATTTGGAGTGTCTATAACTGACGACTGAAGTGAAATGAATATACAATTTAGGCCAAAGGCCAAGCACAGGGACCTATGAGGTCATTCAGCGCTGAAACGGAAATTGGCAGTAAAAGGTTTGAAAGGCGCAACAGAAGGAAAACCTCCCAGTTGCACTATGAATCAATTGTTAGGAGAGGGTGGAAAGTAAGAATATGAAAGGAGTTACAGTAAAAGGAACGAAGGGTTTGCAGCTAGGGTCCGAAGGCACGCTGCAAAAAACCTCATGTAGTGCCTACAGTGCACCGCATGAAGTGCACTGACGGCACTAACCCCCTTACGGGTTAACAGACGATTATAACCGACTCTTAACAAAATTAACTGTTAATGATTTCGTCTTTCCATAATAACAAAAATTAAAGTGTCAATAGATTAAGCCACCTCTCCAAAGACTTTTTTTTTTTTTAACTAAAATGAAGATTTGGATTGGGCATCATATAGGTCTTTTTTCTCGCTTTAGCGATCAAGAAAGCTTATTATATTGAAAAACTGAGGCCATATCACCCATCAGACTCAGCGAAGCATTTTTCCAGATACTACGCATAGGGCCTCCATAAATGTGAGCCGACTCAAAGCGTTGGCACTACATAATTGCAAGTTTGGAACGAACTCTTAATTTTTGGGCGAAATAGGGAAGGCTGATTTAGAGCCGATGGCTTCCTTGTTGTTTATGGGGGGAGAAGCCGAGACAATCTGGAGGAACCCAACGATTTTGAAGGGACAGAGATTCCCTCTCGTCAGATTTCTAACAATGGCTAGAGATGAGGGAAGGGTCGCATGCCAATATGTTCGGTTTAACTACTGCACCCATGCACTTATTACCGGTTCCACTAATAACAACTCATACACCCACGACTTCAACTTCACTCACGCACTATATATATATATATATATATATATATATATATATATATATATATATATATATATATATATATATACATAAATATATATCTAAATATCATATATACATACATACATGCATACATACATACATACATACATATATATATATATATATATATATATATATATATATATATATATATATATATATATATATATATATATATATATATATATATATATATATATATATATATATATATATATATATATAATGAAACTACAAATGTCGCTTAATATCAAATTCTCGCCACCTCGGGAATACCCTGATGGGGAATTATCACCGAAGGGGAATTTTTTATAAGTGATAAATGGATTGGTACTGCCGGGTCTCGATCCCTCGACACAGATAAGAGCTGAGTGTTCCAAACATACCAAAGAACTATCATGCTGGAGGTGGGTTAATGCCGAAGCTAAGTATAATTTCCCCGCTCTCGACGGGTAAACAAGTACAGCAGACTCGGCATTAATTTATACATTTCTTGATGGCTCAGTGGGTAGACCGTCAACTGGAGTTGCTGGATAAGTATCTGTGTTGAGGGATCGAGACCCGGCAGTACCAATCCATTTACCACTTTTAAAAATTTCTCTTCGGTGATAATTCCCCATCGGGGATATTCCCGAGGTAGCGTGAATTTGATATTAAGCGACATTTGTAGCTTCATGATTGTATATAAATCACGGTGATAAAAATTTCATATATATATATATATATATATATATATATATATATATATATATATATATATATATATAAACACAAACACACACACACACACACACACATATATATATATATATATATATATATATATATATATATATATATAATATAATATATATATATATATATATATATATATATATATATATATATATATATATATATATATATATATATATATATATATATATATATATATATATATATATGCAGATTTTCAAAAACAAACATTCACATTCTGATAGACCAAGTGACCCGCCCGCGGAGCTCCTGTGACTGCAAATCGAGATTTACCTGCGTGATATATTTGCCATTGTTTTATCGAAACGAAAACAGATAGTGCAATTAACGAGTATTTGGTTACACAGCTTGTTTTCGATACGGTACATAAAAAAAAAAAGAGCATTCGCATAGTGGACTTTCAAGTTATTGGTTTTTTGGATGTTTCCACGAAAAAACCTTGAGATTCTTAATTGAAGACCGAAATGAAGAACCTCAACCCCATCGAAAAGACAATTTTCATTTATGTTCATACGTCATATTATCTCGGTTGAATTTCGATATATTTTTCATGAACTGAAACTCTTAGCATCACCTCATCAGAGTGTGGATGCGTATGTTTATTACAAACAGGGTATATATGAATTTGACTGATATGAATGAATGAATGAATTTGACTGACATGAATAAATGAATGAACGATGAATGAATGATTTCATCAATCGTTACAATTCATGTGTGTTTGTACGCACTCCATTAGCGATAATGTGCGATAGAGCTATGCACTAACGTGTTTGAAGAATGCTGATGATTAGGCTTTACTTAAACCAATGTGGAATAATTCAGGAATTCCGACCATGGTAACATGACGTTCATTTTATCTATTTATCTATTCACTTATTCAATTATTTGTTTAATTCAAACTATCCTAACTCATTTTTTGTAAGGTGTAATTCAACTGAACGCTCTGCTCGAAGCCATTCAGACAATTTCGTTTCACGTCAAGCCGAAACTTTCTTCATCGGCTCAGGTCAGAATATCATCATTGTATATTAAATAAAAGTAAGAATCACAGACACAGCATCAGTATTTAGCTACAAAGAAATACTCTCGTGCGAAGACGAGGCAAAGTGGTATTTTTGTACCTGTAACAGCTCTGGTATATTGCTCGGCTGGGGGAGAATAAATTTTCAGTCGATTGTTTTGGTGCATTCTCTTCTCATATTTTGCCTCGATTTCCGCATCGCGCAAATACCACCTAACTGATTCCCGGTAGTATACTAATGATTATAGATGATATGGGTCTTTTGTTTCTGTTAGCGCAATTGGTGCAAATGATCACTGCACGTTGCATCACTGGGGAGGCCACGAATGACGCGAACCAGAACCCCAGCCTGCCTTCTCTGGGGCGTGAGGACAGAAATATGCCTCTGGCGGAATCTTTAGAAAGGGTCTTTTAATGCTCTCATCAGGTGAAGATGCACCGCTTGATACTTCCCTTAAAACAGAATTACAATATTTTAAATAGTCCTGTTGCAATGCCTGTTTATTTTGGACGAACATGTGCACACACGCACGCACACACACGGACTCCAAATTACGGGCGTGTGGCGCGCACACGGACTGACACGTGCATAACTATTAAAACCTATTTATTCACACAAAAGAACCAACCAATCACCTCGCAAATTTGAATGGAAAGACCAGATCATTTCCCCAAAGGGACCCTCATTTTCACATGAGACGCAAACAGAGGGAAAGCAGGGGATAATAATAATAATAAAAAAAAAGGGGTGAGAGAATATGCACAAGAGCTCATTCCACCATCAGTGGACCGTCACTTTTGAACAAGGCCATTTTCTCACTAATGATCATGGTTTCCCGACTTCCATTGTCTGTATATTGGTGTCTGCTTTATCAACGTGGATTTCGATTTCCGTTAAATATTTTCTTTTTAAGACTTTATTTCTTCTGGCATCTCACTATTAATATCATCTTGGGCCGGCTACCTCCTCGCCGACCTTTGTAAACTACTCTTTTTTTTCATTTCGTAAATCCCTTGACACCTTTATAAAAATCATTTTAGATATTTTGGTGGATATTCCAGGAACTTCTTTGTAATCAAAACTCAAATTCAGTGAGGCGAAACTAACATCAGCTGCGGGTAATTAGGGATCCCAAATACCAAGTGCCTGGCCCCGAATTTGCAATTACAGTTATTTTTCTGCAACATAAAAGCTCCTTATGTTGCCAGAGAAAACAACAGGCAAATTACTGCACATTCAGTTTCGCAATTACGCGGTCTTTATGGACCCAAATAATTTCACGCCCTCTCATAACTACAATTTCCTTCAAAATACTAAAATTTTGCGAAAACTCTTTTAAGGAGTTTCACTAAGTATCTCAGCAATAGTACTGCTTTACACTGTCACTGGATAGTTTTGTTGTTGTAATTATTATGGAACCGTCTCGGAAATACCACGTTATGAGGCTTCTGTCATATACAAAAATAAATCTTAGCGGAAATTTTCGACGTGTATTATTTTAATATCAACTGATAACTTAATTTCAGCTGCGCGTGTCATAGATACATTAGAGTTTACAGGGTAGATTGTTCACAAGTCTGGGAAGAGGTCAAAGTTCTTAATGAGTACCCTTTTCTCTGTCTTCTCTTTAGTCTTATACATGTTCATTTCTTTCAAATATCTACGGTCTGAGGACTTACTTATCTTAAATAAAGTATGGAATACATAGGGAAGAGATTGTGTTTGTTTGTGTGTGTGTGTGTGTGTGTGTGTGTGTGAGAGAGAGAGAGAGAGAGAGAGAGAGAGAGAGAGAGAGAGAGAGAGAGAGAGAAAGTTTCCAGTACTAGAAGGAGCATATTTTCAGTAAATTATTTAAGACTTTTTCACCCAGGATTAATGTCCATTATTTATAACTACTTCATTATATAACTCTCTCTCTCTCTCTCTCTCTCTCTCTCTCTCTCTCTCTCTCTCTCTCTCTCTATATATATATATATATATATATATATATATATATATATATATATATATATATATATATATAAGACTTTTCACCCAGGGATTAATGTCCATTATTTATAACTACTTCATTATATAACTCTCTCTCTCTCTCTCTCTCTCTCTCTCTCTCTCTCTCTCTCTCTCTCTCTCTCTCTCTCTCTCTCTCTCTATATATATATATATATATATATATATATATATATATATATATATATATATATATTTAATGTTTTATATATCATGTTCGTTACTGGACTTACATTAAATGAGACAATTCAAGAGGAAGGAAAATGAAATGATCGACGGGTCGATTCCTTGAGTCGAAAGAGAGAACGATATTGTAATTTTCCTGTACCAAATCTTATCGCTTCTTTATCGGTCAGTTATGGCTAATAGGCGTCCTGACTATCTTTTGCTTCGACGCCCAGAATTTGCAAGAAAATCAACATGAGAGAGACCCTCGCTATTGCATACACCCAGAGTCCTTTAATTTGGGCTTGGAAGGACACTAAAGCAAAAATTATTTCCTCTTTTTCATCACCTTTTCGCTTTCTTTATTAAGGCATTTCTATTACGTGGAATCTCTGCATTTTCATGGTTATGTGTCTCGTTCTTAAGAAAGTATGTTCATTTCACTAATAATAATAATAATAATAATAATAATAATAATAATAATAATAATAATAATAATAATAATAATAATAATAATACGTGTATTCGTAATATTGTGCCACGAAAACCTCTTACCTTTTTGAGAATTTTAGAGGTAAGTTTGGTTAATAATAATAATAATAATAATAATAATAATAATAATAATAATAATAATAATAATAATAATAATAATAAGAAACGTCAATGTTACAAATACAGTATTATATACAATAAAATGTAAATAGTCATATTTTGAACCTTATTTGTGCCAACTCTTTTCCAAACATTTTTGTCGAAAACCCGCTTGGGTTTTTCATCCGAACAAAAGACTGTTTTTTGACAGTAATGTTTTAGAGAAAAAAGCACCCCATCCTATTCATTTCTTCAATGCAAGGCCATTTTCTATTGTATATTGGCTACAGTGTAAACAAATGACTACCATAAAATTAAGTACGTCCCATGAAAATTTATTGCCAGAGATTAGAATTTGAAGGATATAGTTAACAAAGATAAAGACAAAAAATATTTCGACCTGAAATAACCTCATTGTTATTCAGTAAAAAAAAAAAACTACAGATAGGCAGCATTTATGGAACTAAAAGCTGACACTCAGTAGTTTATATAGTAGCCAAATATAACTAATCTTTTTTAGTTTTCCGAAAAGAAAACTATTGTGCCCGCTTTTTCTGTCCGTCCGCACCTTTTCTGTCCGCCCTCAGATCTTAAGAACTACTGAGGCTAGAGGGCTGCAAATTAATATGTTGATCATCCACCATACAATCGTCAAACACACCAAACTGCAGCCCTTAGCCTCAGTAATTTTTATTTTATTTAAGGTTAAAGTTAGTCATAATCGTGCGTCTGGCAACGATATATGATAGGTCACCACCGGGCCGTTAAAGTTTCATGGGCCGCGGCTCATACAGCATTATACCGAGACCACCGAAGATAGATCTATTTTCGGTGGCCTTGATTGTACGATGTACAGAAAACTCGATTGCACCGAAGAAACTTCGGCCCATCTTTACTTTTTTTTTTTTTTTTTTTGCTTACTTTTGAAAGGGTGATTTTCTTCCGAGACGTTTTCTCTCCAGACAGAATTTTGCTCACTTCCGAATAAGAGTAGATTGTAGTACTTGGTTACTTAAATTGCTGAGGGTGACGAGACTTTCAAATACTTACTGGACTGAAATAAAAAGCAAAACCTTTAGGTACAAAGGCTTGTTTTTCAGTTACTGAAAAGGAGATAATCACCTCTTACAGATTATGAAGAACGCCCATAAGGAAATTGTTTTCCATTTCTGACAATGAAATACAATGTATCTTCCATAAGGTGATATACTGAATGAAATATCCCTCCATGATGTAATAATTGACTTACAATAAATATTACTTGGAGTAAATTCGCTTTGACAGTTGAACACTAATGGAGAGAGGAGAGAGTAAAAATCCTTTCCTCTTTCTAAATATTTAACCCTATATTTGTATCTACTAAATAACTGTGAAAGCAGATTGGAAGAGAAGAAATAAAAAATTCTAATAGATATCGACGAGTTTGACTCCTCTTAAACTACGACGTCAAGTTAACAGTTAACTATTATGGAAAAAAAATAATACGACGAGGAACTAACTTGCAGCTTGTGGAAAAAAGATATTTTAGAAATGACGACCTCATTGGCATGTTTAGCCCGGGTACATTACTTAGTGCTTTCACTCATTCTTTTGTTACATGTGTGAAAAGTTCGGAAGCAAACAAGGCTTTCGTTCTAACCCCTTACAATTATAAGAAAATGAAGATCAAAATACAGCAAGACAAAGAAAAAAACTGGGGTTCTTACAGTCACATACATTCTCACACGAAATCCGATGCTAACCGTCAAGAAAAATGTAACTAAACTTGAAAGAAATGAACACGGGTTCTCGAGGGTCTGAAAAGATTGAAACTTCAGTTACTAGAATACGAAAACATAGAAGCCCAGCTTAATAAAAAAAAATCAGGTTCTAATATTCATAAAAAGACAGAAACCAATATTAAAAGCTCGGGTCCTAAAAGTTACAAAAAACAGGAATCATAGAAAAACGAAAGAAAAAACATGATCATCACAATTTAAAAAAGGAAGAAAACCAAAATTAATTGACAAAATACCTTTGGGTCTAACAGCTATAAAAAGTCAGGAATCAAAATAAAAAGGAAGAAAGACGCGGCTCTCTAGCAGTGATTTTTTTTTTTGGGGGGGGGAGATGAGGAGGTCGTAGTCATAATGCAGGAGATGAGAGCGATCAAGGGACTTCAAAGGAATTTCTGGTCAAAGGACTTCCCGACGCCTCACTTGACCGGGGAGTGGCGGGGAAGGGGGGAATGAAGGAGGAAACGGAAAGAAATGTCATTTTGCCATCAGCAAGAAGGGCTATTTGTATGTCTGCAAAATAAATACGGAATATGCTCTTTCTCTCTCTCTCCTTTATATAAACAAACAAATATATAAATAATATATACATATATATATATATATATATATATATATATATATATATATATATATATATATATATATATATATATATATATATATATATATATATATATATATATAATGTATATACATATATATGTAATCCTCCAGCACTCAGCAGGGTTTATGAAGTAAAGCTACGAGAATCTTGTACAGTTCGTTTCACCCTGGGTGCACCCACTGCGTTCATACAACTGATGGGGTCATAATTCAGGGCTTAGGGCAACGTAGGAACAGTGATAAGAGGCAGAAAACCTCATGGGCTGAAGAAATCTCCGAGTGATACAAACCACCCGGCTTGCATAGGAATCGAACTCCGGAATCTTTTAGCTGCGAGATGAATCTTAAACCCACATTTACATCTTTTCATTTTAGTTTGTTTTACCGATATCTTTGCCTCATCATCCATCATCATTACCGTCCAGTAGTTCCTATTCATCTTTCCAGTTAGTCAAGCAATGGTTCTTACCCTGGGGTACCTGTACCCCCAAGGAGTACGAAAGCTTAAACCTGAGGGTATGAGACAAGATATATACCCAGTGCAATGGTACTGTATACAGTATTTACTGTATATTTGTCATATGTTTGTATTGCATTTATATTGGATGGGGGTACGAGAAAATTTTTTGAGATGTCAAGGGTATGGGGATTGAAAAAGGTTAAGAACCAGTGAGTTAGTGAGTCGGTGATTATTAATCCTTGAACAAGCTGTCAACCTCCCCATTTCTGCCAACCCCGATCTAGATGTTTCGTAGCCATTGCCACCAGCTCTTCCCTAAACATTCCTGGATCCAGTTTAGCTCATAACTGAAGGGCACCAGTCTTCTTTAAGTCACTTAGTTTCGATCCAGTGGGTATGCGAAGGATCACATCAAAATATCTTCGTTTCTGTAAATCTGCCTTGCGGCAATATTTGAGTTACACTAGGAGATTTTTTGCCATAACATCGTTTGCTCTTGTTGCGCACATGTGTTTCCTCATCAAAAATACCTACGATATACCTGAATCTCCTCAGTTATTTGTTTGTCCATTAGGTCACGTGGATGTTTCATAATATCTTAATGTTAATCCCTTAACCTTATCAGATAACCATAAGTCCTTGTGATATCTCTTCTTTTTTTTTTTTTTTTTTTAGTTTTCTGATATGCTCTAATCTACAATATAAGAAAATTATATAGTTTGAACATATCTCCCAGTATGCAGCATCTTTAACTTACCCTCGTATAATTCGCATTGATCTCGCAGTTAATGCGATGCAGTTTTTAATACAATACGTAGCGCGGTCACTTTTCAAGTTTCACTGCCTTGTCCTGTCAATATTTAACTGTTGCTTTAAATAACGAATACTAGATTGTCTAATGAAACGGCCAAATCAAGTCTCTGAATTATACAAAAAACTTGCCGATTTTCTCTCTTCGTTAATGACTTACCATCGGTACTTTATTAACTGACGTTCTTATCGCCTTCCAAATGACAGCGTGAAACAGTTAATTCAGTGTTTTCAAAATCTGAGCGAACATTTCTCTAATTAATATTTCTGGAGCGTCAGACATCTTTCCAAAAAGTTCATCAACCAAACAGTTAACTAGTTGTCATCATTTTGGAATAAAGTGTTTTCTGTTAGGTGTTTTTCTTATTACTGGAGACATATCTGCTCTGATTCGTCATTTAGGCCCCTAAATAGACCTTTTATGGTGCTCTGAGCACTTGACTCTAGGGTGCTATTGCTTCACTTGATTTCTGTTACATTTGATGATTTATTTTATATTTTCATTAAAGGTTAAGGATTAAGCTTCTATTAAGTAGTATGATTCTTTATTTTGCTTACTTACAGGTAAAGCGTAAACATTCCATCGTTGTTTTACCCTCACGTGATAAATCAATATATATATATATATATATATATATATATATATATATATATATATATATATATATATATATATATATATATATATATATATATATATATATATATATATATATATATATATATATATATATATATATATATATATATATATATATATATATATATATATATATATATATATATATATATATATATATATATATATATATATATATATATATATATATATATATATATATATATATATATATATATATATATATATATTATATATATATATATATATATATATATATATATATATATATATATATATATATATATATATATATATATATATATATATATATACACACATATTATATGCACTCACCGGTAGCAATATATCAGATATTTATCAGTGCCCTGTCCTTCATACATAAATGCCCATCGGTCAGCGCAAATGGAAATTAATAATGCAGCTATGCAAACCCGGAGGGAAAGTCCTGCGAATGAAGAGGAATTAATATTCTAAATATGATCCAATTACGAATTTCAAGCACACTCCGAGTTCCAGTTATCAAGCAGCGTAAGGTCTCTCCCAAAAATTACGACTCGGCTCCTAAACGCGTTCTGTCTGGCCCCTCGCTTTCGGAAGTTCATTTCCTGCTGTTGGTTCCGCCTTCCTTCAATCCTGCTGTTATTTCCCAGTCACTTTCTTAGTTCTATATCAATCTTGATACTAATATTAATGGTAGGGCTCCAGTCATATATATACTATATTCTATGGATCAATTTTATGATATATATATATATATATATATATATATATATATATATATATATATATATATATATATATATATATATATATATATATATATATATATATTATCACGTAGGTCATAGGTTAACAATCTCTCCTCACCAGCAGAAAACACTTAGAGCTGAACAGGAAATGTACAAGCTAATACACCGAACCAAAACGGGAATCGATCTTGGTCCTTTTTTTTTTTTCAGTTGGTACTAAGGTGACAGTGACCTAATGCACTTAGCCATCTCTCTTGACATAAGAAGTTGGCAAGAAGAAAAACTAGTCCTGCTGGATCTTGGTGGGTTGCCACCAGAGAACAGGAAGGGAAGCTTATTTCTCCAAGAACTCAGAAGTTTTCACGGTCTTTGAATATAAGAAAAACTAAAGTTATAATTCTTGCTTCTTGAAAGGTGCGATTTTTGTTTCTCGCAAGCAATTTTGGGATGGAGTTGTCTGCCTCATGCCCTATCCCTCGGATGTTCAAGCGGCATATATGTCGACCATGTATGGGCATGATAGGCAGTCGCCCATTCAAATACTAATCAGAATCGGCGTTGCTTAAAGAAACGGGTCGAATAGCCAGTGGTATACCGAACGCGTTAGAATTTTTGTCATAATATTCGTCTTGATCGTTTTCACTTGTGAAATCCACAGATGAAAGAAGTCTCTCTGAGCTAAATATTCATCTCGTTTGTGGGGCGTTTTGTGCCGACGGAGAGCTATAAAATCAAATATGCTGATTCCTAAACAACAGAATAAATCTCCTTTGGAAGGAAACCTTACTCATCATTTATACTCCACCAGCAGTGGCATTGCGTGAGGAACAACAGACTGGGGCTGTGGGTTTTATGACATTTGACTGGACGCCAGTGCTCAGATTTTTATCATTATTCAGAAATTTCTACGGTTAACCTCACATCCTAAGTTTACAAAGCCATACCCATTATGGATACATCATAGAGTTCTTCTTTTTATGTGCTTTTTTCCCATTTTTGTATGGGGTAAGCACGATGCCTTATTTGAAGGGCTTTGATTTGGCTTTGGAATAGACCATAGTCTCGATCGGCTGCCCTGCCTGACATCGCTTAGACCCCAGTAGCATATACATGTATTGTACCAGTCACAAGCTCCCTTTCTCCCAGCAGCGAGGAGACGTTGAGTGGTTTGGTCGACAGTTCGAGACGTGTGAGGTGTCTGTTATGTTTTTAGGAGATGTTGGAGTGGCTTTGTTTGTGTGTGTGTGTGTGTAACACTCATTTGCTTTTAAGCAAACCTATCCGTTGATTACATACAGAAACCCAGGGTGTCTACACAGATAGCAAAGTGTCTGCCTCTCTGACCAGTTGGCTGTGGATTTGAACCAGCGCCACAGACCTCTATGAAGTCCGAAGCTATTGCTCTAACCGACTTGGCCATCGATGCTCTTATCAATACATCATAGAGTAATATGTAAAAATTATACACATATCTATATATATATATATATATATATATATATATATATATATATATATATATATATATATATATATATATATATATATATATATATATATATATATATATATATATGTTACAAATAGCGTATATTGAGGTCTCCCCATTACGGTGCGATTAATCAAAAGAGCAATAAAACTAAAGAGAAATCTGCGATGTGAATCCTGTCGACAAAGAATAATGAATTTGGGAATCTGATTCCGGTAAAAGGAGAAATGCCGGATTCCAGTTCGTGGTCAGCCTCCTGCCCCCAACACCCCAACCGCAAACCAAACAGCCCACATTCCTCTCGTTATAAAGGTTTACTTCTCTAAGCTAGTTCTTCTCTTGAGTTGTTATATGAGTAGATCAAAATCCAATAAAAAAACAAGTGAAAAATGCGCCGCAGTTTCTTTGGCCGGTGGTGGCTTCAGCCACGGCCAATAAAACTCTTAGCCGCGGCCCATGAAAGTCAGCCACGGTCCTGTGGTGGACTATGTTGTTGGTGCTTATAGCGTTGCCAGAAGTACGTTTATGGCTA
Source organism: Macrobrachium rosenbergii (assembly GCF_040412425.1). NCBI lineage: Eukaryota > Metazoa > Arthropoda > Malacostraca > Decapoda > Palaemonidae > Macrobrachium > Macrobrachium rosenbergii. The sequence goes on from NC_089789.1 coordinate 20,619,908, forward strand.
ACTTTAACCTTAAATAAAATTAAAAAAAACTACTGAGGATAGAGGGCTGTAATTTGTTATGATTGATGGTTGGAGGGTGGATGATTAACATACCATTTGCAGCCCTCTAGCCTCAGTGGTTTTTAAGATCTGAGGGCAGACGGACAGACGAAGCCGGCACAATGGTTTTCCTTTACAGAAAACTAAAACGATTACCATAGATTCTGTCATATGAAATTGACCAGAGAGAGATTTCTGAAAATTACCATAGGTACTTGCTACTTCACAGAGAAAGAGTACACTATGGAGAAAAAGAATTCTTTATTCAGTTTTCTAAACGCAGAATATGTCTTTCCTAAGAACGACACCAACTGGAAACATTGGCAGAAGACTAACTTGATAGCATGAAGAGTTAGAACAACTTCAGATTCCGGTGATCCATTTAAAATGAAGGACTTTCTTTCAAGGGATATCTGGAAGTTTTACTAAAACTTAAATAATGATTAGCTTATAAAGTTTACTCTTAAATCAGATGTGGGAGGATGAAAAAGGAATTCAACGAGGAAAATCACAAGTGGCTCCAAATTCATTGGTTTGAAGGTTAAACTGAAACTGCTAAAGAAAAAACTAACTGGATTTCAAACTTCTGTTGGAACAAGAAAAGCGGCTTCATTTGTGAAGGAAAATTAACGTAAGTTGCTCCAAAAATATTCATTTACTGATGACTAATGTGTAAAGTATAAACTACCAAGTTTCAGTATATCTTTAAGAACAACTGATATTTAAGAGAAAATACTGGTTAGTGTCCATTGCAGTATGAACACAAAGTATCTTGAATGCTGCCTTACAAAAAATATATTGTTTTATGGTCCTGTCTTTGTATGTGTGGTTATTAATGCGACATAATATGAGGATTGTTACCGAAGTAATTTTTTATGAAATGATTAGTTAAGTAAAATATCACATACAAAACCTCTTCACCTGCCTCTTTGTTACGATAATCAGTTTTAGATAAATCTTGCACTACTCTTCTTCTTCAGTATTTTCCCCACGAACAAGGAATAGTTTGTCTATTGGCAATGTTTTCTTGAAACAAGCGGGATACTTTTTAGTTTTTTTTTTTCACGGCCAGTTATGGTAATGCTAATGCACTGAAACGAAAAGAAAATACACTACCGGAACAAAATGAAAAAGAAAAGAAAATAGGGGGCCAGGCATGAAGAAAAGATAAGGAGAGAGTTTAGGCAACCTTGCGTATTAAAAATCATTGGGGTTGATGTTGTGATCTCTTCAAAACAGCTCTGAGGCGATCGAATTCTCAAATGGAGATTCTTTTTCTTCTTTACATTTCACGTTGGTTTGTGAATAGGTAAATTTCTGTGAAACTCTCCTCATTACTTACATAATAATAATAATAATAATAATGTCCCTGTATCTTTATATCGTAAATGGATAATCGAATATAGAGCAGAGCAGCCCTTCTGCATAAGCAAATAAAAAAATACAAGAGAGATACGGCAAGAAACATAAATTCAAACACAACAGTTTTTTTCCTAGTAGGAGCTGAAGTCAGGGAGCAAAAAAAAAGGGGGGGGGGACATGACAGAGTGATAAAACATAACGGTTCGCAATCGGTGGTATTTTTGGAACGCTCGTCAAGCCCCGTCATGACGTAAAGTCGACAATATTCAGGAGACAATTTAAGAACTAAAAAAGTCTTAGACCGAGAAGGCGTAGGCAGAAAAAAAAGTTTTCTAGAACCTTAGACGACTGAATAAAGAATAAGGGGAATAAAGAAACAGGGAAAGATGAGTGAAAGACCATTTCCAACAATTTTCGTAAATCTAGAAGAAAAACAGCAAAATAAAAAGGAAAAGAAAATTGTACTATTCTAGAAAGTGTGTATTTTATGCAAACGCACAAAAGAGATAGCTAACAACGCGTACACATGGCCATTCTACTTTTCTTCTTGTATATTATAGTGCAGACAGCAAAACTATTACCTGGAGAGAGTGATTATTCTCTCTCTTGCAGGTAATATTTCACTTGTCGTTACACTGCTATAAAATCTAATTTGTTGTCGCAGTCCAGCCATACATAACACTTCATCGTATGAAAGGGGAAAAGTATCCCATATCTCACCCATAGAAACTTGGGGGGAAGATTAATATGGAAACTTCTGCTGTCGACCCAAAATTAATTGATCTAAACATGGATTTTGGGATTTTATACGGACCACGATCTTCGTCTGTTTTCGTCGGCTGCTTTTGGAAAGTTGTTCAAGGATAACTATATTATGAATTTCTTTAAATTTTTTAAATAAATTTGCTTGAATTTATTTATACGTAAACGTACTCATATGTACGTACTCGGACATACACGCATATATATATATATAATATATATATATATATATATATATATATATATATATATATATATATATATATATATATATATATATATATATATATATATATATATATATATATATATATATATATATATATATATATATATATATATATATATATATATATATATATATATATATATATATATATATATATATGTATGTATATATATGTATGTATATATGTGTACACACACACACACACACACACACATACATATATATATATATATATAAAGATATATATAAATATAACATGTTTCAAAGATGTTTCGAATAAAGATTTTTGCATAACAAATATTTTCAGTCTTTCTGTCTTGGCTATCTGTTTCAAAGAATAATATTTTTGGTTATAATATTTGAAATATTATAGTCTATATATATATTGATTTAATTAGTTCAAAGAATATATATATATATATATATATATATATATATATATATATATATATATATATATATATATATATATATATATATATATAATATATATATAGACACTCACATATTTGTTTGAACAGGTACTCCGACACGATTAGTCTATACTAACCTCCCCGTGCTTTAAAAGCGGGCGATTATTCCTCGCACTGCAGGAATATCCTGAGATTAATAACTCGAGTCCCTAATCCTGGGGGGAAAAAGCCTAAATAAATTCTGTCAAGGAAGAATGATTAATTTTTTGGGAGAAATCATTCCGTTTGGAGTAATTTCAGAGTTCTGGTTATTAGATGCCCACAGAAATGGGTGAAGGGGCATCTTCCTCCAGAAGACTTCTCCTCCCTTTCCCATCCCGCCCCGCCACCATTACTGTCTCCTCTCCTGTCTTCGAGAGGGAAATTTCCTGATGTTCCTACGAACTTGGCTTAATATTCTTATAGCCTGGGGATACACAGAGTAAGAGATCGCTTATACAACGCCTTTCCACGTATTTGTCTGGATTCTTTTACCATTATTTTGGCGGTCAGTCAAGATACGTTTGTTTGCTTTAAATGTAACGTTCCCGAAGACTGGCAAGGTTAGTTAATTTTGTCGCTATAAATAAGATCCCTAGATTTAAAATGAGTCAGTATTTATAATGACCAGTTACTGCAGTAACCACTATGTACAAGAAGTCAAAAATGAGATTAAAAATATACGAATCCCATCTCTACTCCATCTTTCCCCAATGAAATCTGGCTACTAATCATGAAAGCTACAGAATTCATGAACAGCCTTATACATTTTGCTTTCTTTAAATAAACTGAGAATTTACACAGCCACAGCAAACTCTTCGAGACAAACTTCTTTTATGGGATCCGGAAATTCTCGAATTACTGCTAAGTTCACTTCTCAAAATATCCTGAATCAATTCCAGTGGAGCCGTTTACCTAATAGCCCGTGAAAATAGAAGTTGAAACCGCTCTGACAGCAAAGCAATAAAAGAAATAACAAGAAAAAAGTTCAGAGCAGAAGAATTAGCTGAGAGAATATACACTCCTACAAGATTTATCTTCAACGACATTCCTGCGTTGCTACGAAAAGCCTTCGCGAACGTGCTAACGCTCTCTCTCTCTCTCTCTCTCTCTCTCTCTCTCTCTCTCTCTCTCCTATTTGATCACAACGATTTCCATTATTCCATTCCATTTCACCATTTCTCCTGCCATGTCCGCCCACTGGATTTCATATGCAATTTCATTATAAGCACCACTGCCTGAAGCCGTTGTCAAGCAGTTGTTATTGAAGCTAGTGTTCGAGAAGCAATTCCATATGACACAAAAACAAATATGGTACCTGTTATCCATATCTTTTATGAAAAGTTCCCAGATCTACTATGAAGCGTTTCGACAGATAAATGTTCGACGCTGAACTCCACTGCGTAAAAACTTGTTGCTATTAGCTGAGAGTTGTTCTCTCTATCTCCCCCCCCCCTCTCTCTTTCTCTCTCTCTTTGAAACTTGTCTCCCCAATCATTTTTGTTCCTCTCGCAGATGGTAACCTGTCCAACTGATAAAAAGCAAAAGTTTAGTATTGATAAAAAAACAGAGGAGAGAGTGAGAAGTTAAGACATCAAAACATACTCAAGAAAGGACAAACTAAAATCCTCAGAAATAAATCCATTAAAAATATTAAAGCAATCTTAATCTGAACCAGAAATTGAAAATGATGACAGTAACCATGGTGTCACGAAGTTCTTTCATTATGGCGACTGTTATTATTGGGAGTGTAATGGCGAATCCGCTGTTCCTCTAACGCCTCTGTCGAAAGGAATTCTCGACTCTAACGTCCGTGAATGATAAAAAATAAAAAAAGTAAAAGAAAACAGCACAATTCAAGTCGATAGAAATAAAGCTCGTGACCTGAGAGCAAACCTGCAACAGCATGATACGAACTTCAATTTCCAACTAATCTGTCTATGTTCGTAAGCATATAATGATGATACGTATTCGTTCACAGAAATGTTTTCTATATATATCTGTGTTGTAAACCTTGCTTATATATAAATATAATATATATATATATATATATATATATATATATATATATATATATATATATATATATATATATATATTATATATATATATAATACAGTATATATATATATATATATATATATATATATATATATATATATATATATATATATATATATATATATATATATACTATATATATATATATATATATATATATATAAGGACTATAAGTCAAAAGGCCTTGCAGCACTCCGTTGTTTCTCTTTCCTTCGTGAAAGAGAAACAATGGAGAGCTGCAAGGCCTTTCGACTTATAGTCCTTTATATATACATATTTTCACGATGTTGCCTTGTAATACATATATCCTCCTATAATTTTGACATATTTACTTTTTTTCATGTGTTATGTGTAATGATAATGATTGTTGAAGTGTCATATTTAGTTTGGCATCGGACCTCAAAAGAACTAATGATTAAATAACTTAATAGCGTAATTTAGAATTGATAATACAATTTTAATAGTAACGTAGTTTAGAATAAATAAAATATCTTTCTTGATAAAAGCGTAGTATAAGAATACGTGTGTGTGTCCAGGAAAGACTTGTTTCATTTCAATTGTCTTCAGTTGAGATAAGAGAGAATGCTTTGTTTCTGGTTAACGTGATGACAGGTTGGAATAACAAATGCCGATTCTTCCCGTACGAGCACAAGACGAGTGATCTCACATTGTTACATGTTCGAGTCACATACGCCACTTTGAGAGAAAGAATACATGTCTTGATCAGTTACACCATGTTTTGTAAGATTGCATTCAAAACGTTTTGCAGGGATGACGTCATTTTCCTTCTAGAAATTTCTCCATGGTATCTTGGACTCAAAATGATTTAATGACATCACCTCCCTGCTTCTAGAACTTCTCTTTTGTATCTCGCACCCAAAATGCTTTAATGACACCATGTAATTGTTTCACATGTTACTGGAATTGTAAAATCTGTTTCATTCTGATTTCCGAGACCAGTTAGTTTGGTTCCCTCTCTCTCTCATTCTTAAAAAGAGATTACTTTTAATGTAGTGTTTTGTGGTCATGTATTATTATTAACTTTTGAGATCTGAATTTAGTAAAGTTATTTAAACTGTAACGGCGCCTGGTAAAAAAATGTGTTTTGTGTTAATGCAGCTGCAGCAAGTAATTTTACAGAGGTTTTCACAAGTTTGTGTAGGTAAGGTAACGTGAATTTTACTTATTAATACCATGGTATGATAAGTTAGGAAATTTTGACCGAGTGAAATTATTATTGATAAATCTTTTGTGTATTTTTGTGTGTTTTTCTATTTACAATCTCTTCATATTTTCACATTTTTTATGTTTGTTATGTAACATTTATTTATGTAGCATTTTAAATATCTCTTGGTAATTTAACATTGCATACTTGATTTAATATTTCATTTATTAAGATTTTCTTTTCAAATCTTGAGTAATTCTTGATAGCTAAAATTTTTCTTGATTAATTTAAATTCCTGATAAAATTTTTGTGAATTAGTTTTGTTTCATAATTTAATTCAAGAATTAATTAAGTGTTGTGTTATTTTCAAGTAATAATAAATTTTTCAGATTGTGAATTCTAATTATAAACTTTGAATTTGAAAATAAATTTTTGTATTTAATATTTTTTAGAAAAACAGTGTTTCATTTATTGATCACCAGTGAATAAGGTTGATTTTGTGTGCATAAGGCAAAGAGATAAACATGTTTTGTTCTTTTAGTTTTGCTAAAGTGAATTAAGACCAGGGAAACAGTTAGAGTTGTTTGATGGAGTGATGCCCTTTTACTCTAGAATATTTCTAGTTTAATTTTTGATACCTCACACATATTCTGATAAACTTAGTTTGATTTTTCAAGTGACTGATAAATAAGTTTTTTCTTAAGGGATCACTGTTACCTTTAGAGTACTCAGTCGTAATTATTAATGTTATGAGAGTTCAAGTATCTGGCTGAAGTGAGGTATATTTTTGAGTTTTGAGATTAGTTGTGTAATAACTAGGTACTTGATATGAATTGTGACAATATATATATATATATATATATATATATATATATATATATATATATATATATATATATATATATATATATATATATATATATAAATATAGATAAAATCAACGAAGGAAACAGAAACACTGGAGTGCTGCGAGGCCTTTCGACACTTACGTCCTTTACTTAGCAGACTGAAGAAATATATAAAAGTAAGTTTACAAAGAAAGCTCGTATAAATGATAGATGGGGATTATAAAGGAAACATATGTACCTGGAATCCAACATAATTGAAGAATTAGTAGAATTGCCAAAACAGGGTTAAATATTTAAGAGGTTTTACAAAGGATTAGGATCAACCGTTAAGAAGCAGGGACAGGACAATTAAAAGATTATACAGGGTCGTGACTTACCACCCAAAAAATATTAGTACAACAAAATAATTCTCTTTTTGCAAGATGAACATTTTTACAAATAAAAAATTGTATTAAACATACGGATACATAGAAAATATATATCAAGTAACTAACTTGTAATTAAGTCAGTGATCTTATCTTTTAGGTCATTCTTGAACATTTTTCTACTACAGGGGTCCAAATAATACATGCCAGGGCTAAGGTTAAAATTACAGCTGGAAGTAAGCTGGATAACAGCGGACTCCAATAGATTTCTTGAAGAGAAATCTTTCGATCTGGCAATCACTGAACTTTCAGTCCAATTTATCCTGTGAGAGTTTTCACTTAAATGAATGAATATAGCATTGGATGCTTTCCAGTTTTGACTGAATACTTATGCTGCTTAATATGTACATCTAAATCTTTGCTAGATTGGCCAATATTTATAGGAAACCAACCAACAACTTAACTTATGTCCATTTTTATTCAGGCCATCAGCTTAACATCAAAATATAAATTTTTTCCTCTATGTTTTTACGAGCTTTGCGCATTGTCAGTCCCCAGTATTTGGATCAAGAAATTGAATGCATAAGAAAAATAGGGACAGATTTATGTTATCCTTCACATATACTAGATATTTGTTATAACAAAGCCCACAAAAAGTTTTATAGTGAAAGTAACATGAAGAAAGAAACCCCTAAGAACATTCTTAGCTTGCCTTATTTTAGTGGTTTTGAAAACATAAAATCACCGTTAAAACCTTTTAATGTCAACCTCGTTTTTCTTATAATAACACACTCAAAAGAATGTTAATAAAAAATAGCCCTAAAGAAAACAACAACATAATATATAAAATTCCATGTTTGGACTGCCCCTCTTTTTATATTGGCCAATCTAGCAAAGATTTAGATGTATGTACGTATTAAGCAACATAAGTATTCAGTCAAAACTGGACAAGCATCCAATGCTATATAATTCTCTTTTTGCAAGATGAACATTTTTACAAATATTTGTTATAACAAAGCCCACAAAAAGTTTTATAGTGAAAGTAACATGAAGAAAGAAACCCCTAAGAACATTCTTAGCTTGCCTTATTTTAGTGGTTTTGAAAACATAAAATCACCGTTAAAACCTTTTAATGTCAACCTCGTTTTTTCTTATAATAACACACTCAAAAGAATGTTAATAAAAAATAACCCTAAAGAAAACAACAACATAATATATAAAATTCCATGTTTGGACTGCCCCTCTTTTTATATTGGCCAATCTAGCAAAGATTTAGATGTATGTACGTATTAAGCAACATAAGTATTCAGTCAAAACTGGACAAGCATCCAATGCTATATAATTCTCTTTTTGCAAGATGAACATTTTTACAAATAAAAAATTATATTAAACAGACGGATACATAGAAAATGTATATCAAGTAACTAACTTGTAATTAAGTCAGTGATAAATTGGATTGAAAGTTCAGTGAAAGTTCGAAAGATTTCTCTTCAAGAAATCTATTGGAGTCCGCTATTATCCAGCTTACTTCCAGCTATAATTTTAACCTTAGCCCTGGCATGTATTATTTGGACCCCTCTATTAGAAAAATGTTCAAGAATGACCTAAAAGATAAAATCACTGACTTAATTACAAGTTAGTTACTTTATATATATTTTCTATGTATCCGTATGTTTAATATAATTTTTTATTTGTAAAAATGTTCATCTTGCAAAAAGAGAATTATTTTGTTGTACTAATATTTTTTGGGTGGTCAGTCACGACCCTGTATAATCTTTTAATTATTGTCCTGTCCCTGCTTCTGAACGGTTGATCCTAATCCTTTGTAAAACCTCTTAAATATTTAACCCTGTTTTGGCAGTTCTACTAATTCTTCAATTGTGTTGGATTCTAGGTACATATGTTTCCTTTATAATCCCCATCTATCATTTATACGAGCTTTCTTTGTAAACTTACTTTTATATTTCTTCAGTCTGCTAAGTAAAGGACGTAAGTGTCGAAAGGCCTTGCAGCACTCCAGTGTTTCTGTTTCCTTTGTGGATTTTATCTTTATTTATATATTCATCACGTTCCATATTTTTTCGTGATTCAGTTAAACACATATATATATATATATATATATATATATATATATATATATATATATATATATATATATATATATATATATAATATATATATTTCCCGTGTTTTCAAAAATTCGTCTCTCAGTTGTCAGCTTTTGAGTGGGATTAGCGGCGGTGAAAAGACGCCATGTCACAGTTTGAACTCATGTAGGACTAAAAGTCTAAACTTCCCCCCCAAGGTCACCCGATCTGGGGTAGAACAATATCACTCCTTCGACCCCTATCAGGTGATTTGTGGGGGTGTCGGGTAGCTGTAGAGAAGTCGTTAATTTAACTAAGGAGAAAATGGGATAAAGGGGGCTACTGTTTTGAACTTTAGGAACTTAGCTTTAAGGCCTCTTTCTGTATGAACCTTTTACTAGCTTTGGGAACTGCTTTCAGATTCAACCTATGCCTCTGTTGTGCACCTCACTCATACCCCAAGACTGAACCGTCAGACGCGCCTCATCTTTTTCTTCACACTGGCTGGACTGTAATTGCCAGAGTATCCAGATCTAATTGCAAGAGCTCTGCAACAACTGGTTAAGGAATCCTGTTACTCATGGTCAACATGGTCAACCCAGCCTTGTGAATCAATTATACTTAAAAGTACTGCCATTTCTGGTAAGCCAGAGAGTCTGATATGCAGCCCTGGGGCACTACCCAGTTCCCCCCATTGTACACAAGCGCCGGATCCTTGCAACTCATTCTATCAGCACTAATCGCTTACTATTTCAAAGACGTGCTATTCACGGTCTAATAGTGGTTCACATTTTACTCGACTGACTGCTGGATCACCAGTTTTCGGATTCATTTCATGATTGCTTCATTTGTAAATAAATTCATCTTAACGTAACTAGTGACTCATTTCCCATGGCGACCTTCCAACTCCTAACTTAATTGCTGAATAAAGGTAAGTCACACCTAGTTCCCATCATTTTTATTACATTCTGGGTGCTTTCTGTTGGCCCTCAAAGGTAGTCTATGATAAAAAAAAAACCCTTGCATTCTTCAACAGACCCCAGAATATATATGAATATATATATATATATATATATATATATATATATATATATATATATATATATATATATATATATATATATATATATATATATATATATATATATATATATATATATATATATACATATATATATATATATATATATATATATATATATATATATATATATATATATATATATATATATATATCTGTGATGTAAACCAGCAACAAGGTTTACAACACAGATATATATATATATATATATATATATATATATATATATATATATATATATATATATATATATATATATATACATGGAAAACATTTCTTGAAATGAATACGTATCATCATCATATGCCTACGAACATAGACAGATTACTTGGAAATTGAAGTTTGTATCCTGCTGTTGCTGGCTTGCTCTCAGGTCAGGAGCTAAATTTCTATCGACTTAAGTTGTGCGGTTGTTTTATATATATATATATATATATATATATATATATATATATATATATATATATATATATATATATATATATATATATATATATATATATATTTATATCGACTTCTGTTGTATGGTTTTCTTTTTGCTTTTTATTGTTTATCATTCACGGATGTGAAGAGTCGAAATTCCTTTCGACAGGGACGTCATGAAAGAAAAACATTTCTGGGAGCGAATAAGTATCACCATCATGTGCTTACGAACGTAGACAGATTAGTTGGAAACTGAAGTTGGTATCATACTGTTGCCGGTTTGCTCTCAAGTCCCGAACTTCACTTCTGCAGGAGAGATTAAGCTGTAGATTCAAGGGCGGCGTTTATGATCTCTAATTCACATTTGCTCACAATTGACGTGATTCTACACAAGGGTTCAGTGGTCGATTTAGCCTCTATAATGATATGAATTATATGAATTAAATAATTCCTTTTGCTGATATATGTTTGTGACTGATCACCCAGTTACTTAAACTAAAAGAGAGGAAGAATGGCTTTACTTAGTCGTTCAGTAGAATTCTCGATGGCATTCAGGGAGACAGCTTTGACTTTGGTACTGCTCTATGCCAATTTATATATATATATATATATATATATATATATATATATATATATATATATATATATATATATATATATATATATATATCATCTAAGCCTTCTAAGGGAAAACTGATTTCCTCGCACAGTTTGGAACTCTGTATTAATGTGCTTTGAGCAATATATTTTCAAAGCATGACTAGCTGAATCACTTGCTGAATAAATTACTAACAAATGGTTATCAAATCGTGAAATTGCTGATGCCCTTTACACAGTACGTATATACTAGGTAAACTTTTTATTTTTTTTACTATTGTACCTTGTATCCTAATATTTCATCTCTATCTTTCGCATCATGTCTTTTATTCCTCTTAACTGTCGAATCCGTTTAAGTTCACTTCTAACATTTCAAATCAACTTGAATTTTGCCAGGGAGCAACTTCCACTCTCTTCTCTGTCGATCACGGCCACTCCTGCCATTCTCTCTCTCTCTCTCTCTCTCTCTCTCTCTCTCTCTCTCTCTTTAGGTCGCTCGCTTTTGAAGCCCACACAAGGCTCCATTGACGAGGTATTAAGAGTGAATATGAGCTAGGGAACCTGGCAAACTATCGCTGGACACGTGCAACGCATTTCGCCCACGCTGAGCCAGATACATCTTTCCAATTACGCAGCGACGTTACACCTGGAAATCGTGGAAAGAAATAAAAGCCATTTCATGGAAAGCTCTTCTGTTTTTATCGTTTTAAATTTTGTCGTCAAGGCGCGTAATTACGAAATAAATATAGCTACCAGGTGTCTGGCGGGAATTTGTATTCCATATTTTGATCAATCCTCGATGTCAGTTTTTTTAACTGTCACTTTAATTAACAAAATATTTTTAAGGTATATGTATCATAGACATTTTCCAGTCATTAAGTAAAAATATAACCTACAAAAAAGTTGACGGGCAGTATTAGATCCGTCGCTCTCGTATGAAATGAGGAATTAAAGAAAATTTCACAAGCTTCCAGATGGAACAAAGATATAATGTGGTTTTCCAATACCCTAACACTCTCATATAAAAATGTAAAAGAAAATCATCCGACTTTAACTAACATTGGTGCAGGTGTTTATGCTATAGGTTGAAGAAATTGCAACGAATGTTACATTGTGGGAAGTGGTCGCTCCCTTGAGCAGAGAGAGAGAGAGAGAGAGAGAGAGAGAGAGAGAGAGAGAGAGAGAGAGAGAGAGAGAGAGAGGAGCATACTGCAGCCTTTCGTGAGGGGAATGTTTATGGCGCTTTTGCAAAGCATTCTTGGGGATTGAAACATTCTATTGACTTCAAGAAATGGTAAGTCATCTATGAAAGTTTAGGTATAACAATCAGGAGAATAGTTCAAGGAGTGCTTATTGTTCTCAGTAACACCTTTGATGGCAACATGGGGATCATGGAAAACATTGTTTTCAGCGAAGAAATTTGCGCGTGTCGGAATCAAGAACTTCAGCAATGCCAGTGATCGCCCACGTTTGGGAGCCCTTGTTCGAGTCTACGAAGACATCGTATCGTCCCTCCACGAAGATCTCCCGGCTGTTGAGTAGAAATAGCGATCGTCAACTCTTCAGTATTGATTGCCTTTTTTTCTATCCATTTTTGATTCTGTCCTAGTGACAATGTTCTTTGTTGCAGTTTATTTTAATGACCTAGTCCACAGACGATGGGAGCAAACTGCAAGTGTTTGTAATTCTTCAAAAATATACTTTAACTTCGTACAAACGCGTATCGCAGCATTGTAGCAAATATGAAATTAAAAGGTCTATGAATTAATATTTCAAGGATCCAGGTAACAACACGAAGAACAATAATAGGATTAGTACGGCATTAAAACTTCAGGTTAGACATGCACTTAATTAACAAGGTTACTTTGACAGTCAAGAGTCATGCTGTTAGGGTGCCTTGAGGAGGCATTACAACGAAGTATTCATGGGCTTAGGTTTGGTGATGCCACGATACCTGTATGCGGCGGCACGGTGCCAGATGTGGCACTAACAACACGGGTGCCTTGCGGCACGAAGCTAAGTACAATGAAGGACAGACAAGTATGTGAAGTACATGGGCTTTGCAAGTCACAAGTAAAATAAATGACAGATGCAACAGTAAGTAAAAGTTATGATTAATATACAGAATTACATTTCTTAGCCTATGGAAGCTGGCTAGGTTCATTCTTTAGCCCCATAGGGCAACAAAGGGGCAGCCAAAGGGCGCGACCCCTCTGGCAGGAGCTTCTGCCACTGGCGATGTTAACGGCACTGTGCCAGGAGTGGCACTCATGCGGTTAGGCCGAATAGCTCTGTTATATTCACTTTAAAGTTACCATGCCGTTGTAGGCATTAAATAGGAAGTCAAAGAACTTACGGTATATATAACAAAAAAAATCTGGCGATTGCACTCTGCATTGGCAGACTGGGAAGTAAATTAAGATGAGGAGCCATTTATAGGCTTATACAAAGGGTTCATGAAGGGGCAATATTGCCAGGAAAATATTAAATTAGAAGAGTGGAAAGAGGAGAGAAATGATCAAAGTGGTAGAAGGAAACATTACAAGAAGTTAAGTCACACAGTTGTGAGAAAAATAAACAGGGGAAGAAACCGGGCATTCTCCTCTGGACATAGGTGCCAAAGTTCTCTGTAATATATAGGTGAGGCCAGAGGGCACTAGTGCGAGGAGAGCTCAACAGCTCTTATTGGGCTACCTGGATTTATCTGTGCCCATGACCTTTCTTCGGTGGACCTCCTTGGTAGGGGAATCGGTGGAACCAAGTCTGAGGGAGACATAGAAGTGCCACCTGTTCCAGTTTCTTTGATAGCTGAAGCAGAGGCATTCGTTACAAGCTCAACTACTAGTTGTCGCAGTTCCTTGAATTCATCAGCCAGTTGTAATATGGCAGAATCCTTATTCATGGTTTTGTCTGCAGAGGACTGGAAAGGAGGAGAAGAGGTCGTGGTGGGCATGAGAGGCTTGCAGGTTGCCATGACCAGCTCAGGCATGAGTTGCGAGGCTGCACCTTCAGGTGAGCTTCCGCTGCGGTCAGAGGAATCCGGAGGGGGCTCGAGTGTACTGTGGATTGGCTCTGGCTACGGCACTGGTAGCGGTGCCAAGCAGGAGAGGGGGAGAGGTGACCTGGACTTGGATCCCTTGGAGGAAGATTCAGGGCGCACCTTGGCACTGGCACTGGGGCAGGGCCTGGCACTGGAATGTGATTTAGCAGGGGCTCGACAGTCAGAGTCTGGTTTAAGGCAGGTCCTTGGTTTTTTATCTATATGTTGAGGGGTTAGGACCCCTGGATTTGTGTAACTTAGAAGGGGACCGGAAGTCCTGTCCCAGGAGGAGGTCATAGCCTCCAGGAAGGTAAGTAGCTACTGCAAGAATGCAGATTTTTTTATGTTTGAGGTCTTGTGACACTTAGCTTGAAGGTGGGGAGAATCACCTTCATTCAATTGTTACCCTCCATTGATTACTAATAAATTTACGTCTGTCAGTGGTGGTCCCATAGGGGACCTTATCTTCTCTTATGAGAGAGATTTGTGCACCGGTGTCATCGAATGTTGTGACCTGGCGGGCATCGTAGCTACCTCTGGGAGGTGCCACAGATGTAGGGCCTTCAGCTGGAGGCCCTAAGGTTTTTGGATTTGTCACTGCCAAAGCAATGATGGTTGGTTTTGTTTTACTAGGGCACTTTGCCCATAGAGCAGAGTGTCCTTGAACTTGGCAAGCGGTGCAATAATTTTTGCTGTAATCTCGGCATGGCACTGTCCCATTGGAGGGGGCAGGCCCTTTGCTGTTCATTCATGAGTGAGACGTGGCTCGGTTTGGCATGATCTCAGTGGGGACTTAGTGGGAGTGTCTGGCTAATTCTCAGCCTTCAAGCAGCACTGTTCCGTGGAGTGCCCAGATTTTTTACAACAGCAGTACACAGGCTTCTTGTGAGGGTGGCCATTCTTGGGCAGAGGCTGACCGGAGGTGTGGGAAGGGCCAAATCTTACGGCCCCAGGAACTGGCTGTAGGATGATAAGTGCCCCAGTGGTCTGCCAAATGGCAGTACTCATCTAGCGTCGGAGGGTTCTTGTTGCAGAGGTAAGCAGTGAGGGCCAGAGGGGTGTAGTGTAGGAAGTCCTCGAGCTGAAAGGTTTCTATTATTTCCTCTGCAGAGGTAGCGTTGCAGAATTCTAACCACCACTTGAGAGCTCAGGACTTATGGCATGCCCCAGTCAGCCCATGTTTGACCTGCCTCCTTTGGTTGTCCTCTCCAACGTTGTCTCCATCTTTCCGGGGTGAGCTCATAGGCCTTAATTATGGCCTTCTGGACCTCTGCAGGATTTCCACGATCTGCTAACAGGACGGAGCAGAATGCGGTTTGGCCCTTTCCCTCCAGATGTTTTGACAGCAGCATGGAGATTTCTGTGGGCTGGGGCTTGAAATTCCTGAGGACCTCTTCCACTTGGTCGAGCCAGGCCTCGAGCTCCGGGTCACTCCATTTTGGCATCACGGAGCTGGCGGCAGTGATGGAGGACAGTGGAGGTGTGGTTGCAGGACTACGGACCCCTTGGGCGGCCATGGTGAGCTCATGGGCTCGATCCCGGTGTTCCTTAGCTAACCTGTCTTGCCTCTCTCGTTCTTCTTGCGCTAACCTGTCTTGCCTCTCTCGTTCTTCCTGCTCTAACCTGTCTAGCCTGGGTTGCTCTCTTTCATGTCTCTCCCTTTCTACCTTAGCTTTTCTTTCTTTCTCCCTTTTAACAACCCAATCTAGCAACTCTTGGCCCTTGAGCCCCATGGTTTTACCAGCGGTGACAATGGCTGTGATGTCATTGGAGTAAGAAGCCATATTGCCGAGGCGTCGAGGGAAGTTTTCCTATTACAGGGAGCTGGCTATATTATCCCAACTGAGCGTAATTCACAGGTCCGAAGGACAGTCTTTATCTGAGTTGTTTGGAGAACGAGCTCTTAGATGCACTATCTAGTAGCTTGAAGAGCATAATGGCTTCTTAGGTGAACGTAATTAATAACTTATTTGAAAGCACGGGCTCTTAAATGAGAGTAACTAGTAGCTTGAAGAGCATAACAGGTTCTTAGGTGAACGTAATTTATATACTGTTCGAAGAACGGCTCTTAAATGAAAGTAACTAGTAGCTTGAAGAGCCTAATGGGTTCTTAGGTGAATGTAATTAATAAACAGTTCGAAGAACATGCTCGTAAATGAAGTACTAGTAGCTTGAAAAGCATAACAGGTTCTTAGTTGAACGTAATTAATAAATAGTCTGAAGAACGTGTTCATAAATGAAGTGCTAATAGCTTGAAGAGCTTAATGAGTTCTTAGATGAATATAATGAATAAATGGTCCGAAGAACGTGCTCTTAAATGAAGTTAACTATTAGCTTGAAGACCATAATGGGTTTTTGAACGTAAGGTTCTTAATTAAACGAACCGAAGGGGTTCTCAGAACTAAAAAATGCAATATATCTGTGAAAGACCAACGTCAATTAAAACAAATGATATAACTTACGACTTTTACTCTACTTTGCAGATTTAATATGCTGTGAACACCAGTAATAATCTCCTTTCTACGAAAGTGATATTAAGCAGCCTTTTTAATGAATAAAAAAATAAAGTAAGATGATTACTTAACTGGTAAAGGTTCGTAAGGGAATGACTCTATCGTGTTCTAGGACGTAAATGAACGACTTTAAGGGGTTCTCAGGGCGTAAGGTTCATAAGAGGTTCGTAAGTGAACGACTCTGGCGTGTCCTAGAGCGTTAATGAAAGAGTTTAAGATGTTTTGAGAATGTAAATAAGGTTCATAAGTGAATGACTCTGGGATGTTCTTGGACAAAAGGGGAAAATTCTCAAAGGAATAAACATAGCGTGTCCATAGAACGTGGGAGTTTGTAATTGAATAGGCTTAGAAACAACCGATGGTTGGAGCCGATGAGCGTACGCTGTGCAACAAGTTTTGGTAACACACGAGCCTTACTTGGCAAAAGAACTTAGCTGCCCCGTAGTACGAAGGTAACCAGATGTAAATAATATGACGCTGTTATAAATTTCAGTGCGAAGGCGAAGTAAATAAATCCTCTCTGATATGACGAGTACAAAATGCTTACAACTAACATTTACGGGTTGAATATTTTTCTTATGGTCAAGTCTGCAATGTATTTACTCTATTTAAATACGAAAGCTGCCTGACTGGTCCGTGCCTGCATAGTATGGTTATTGACACAATGGTCACTTGCCTGGTATTTGACAAGGGCGGGGTGGGGGGCAGCTGGGTGAAACAGGTGCTGTTCGTTGTGAGCGAAATCTTGCATGAAAAGTTATGAAAAAGATGAGTGCTATTGGAACGGTTTTCCCAGCTTGGCGCTTGGGATTTATGAATGTGTAGAAATTCGCTCGATTACCTATAGTTAAAATGGCGGTCAAAGGCAATGAGTTTGGGGTTTACAATGACTCACGTGTTAGCAAATGAAATGATTTTTTTCTTGGAATTATTTAAAGTTTCAACCACAATTTTTACGAAAACCTAGTGCTTTTGCTACGACAAGCAAGAGAGAGAGAGAGAGAGAGAGAGAGAGAGAGAGAGAGAGAGAGAGAGAGAGAGAGAGAGAGAGAGATACTCCAGCAAACAGAAAAATTTCTGGTTGGCTATAATTCGCGGCCCGAATTTTATATTGTCCAGAGCACATGGAGGGAATAAGAGCACTATTTCCTTTCTTTATCACTTATATTCGTACTTCACTGCTTAGCTAATCCTAGCAGTTAAGACATGCAGACTACCATGCGTTAGTCACATTTCTTGTGATTTTTGGAAGACGCACTCTCTCTTCGCCTTGAAAAATCTTGTTAGCATGCTCGGGGCCTATTCTTTCCTAACAATGTAAACAATCAAGATTTTATTCGCACCTATGATAAGCTAAAATTAATAACATCGTACTTACGCTGTGGGAACTTGCTTGCTTGTGCTTATTTTAGGATTTACGTTACCAGATTCGTTTCTAATCTGGTATCCAGCTTTATCGAAAGCTACTGGCTGGAATCTACTATTCTAGACATTAGGTCGCCACTTTAAAGTTCTTACCTGGCCTACTTACTGCATTCCTTGTTCGGGGGTCCAATCTGGGGTCCAGCTCGTGAACAGGGGGCTTACTAATACACCTTGAGATTCTGACTGCAATTGCTTGGTCAGGCAGGAACCTTAATAGAAAAAAATAGTTGGGCCGAGCCGTACTTCAACGAAGGACTGTTGCAGATAAACACTTAGGTTTACTTTAAATGGAATATATTTACAATTAAACATGTCAATCAGAAGACTGGGGAATGATAGGCAGATACAACAGGGGCTACCATGGTTAGTTATGCTATCACTGTTCCAAAAATTGAATAGTCTGTGATAAATCCTCTTGAAAGAGATACTGAAGAATGTATTGCAGTGGCCTTTTCACTGCAAGAAGCACAAGACAAGCTGATGTTTCCACAGCCAATGTACCGTCTGCAATTTGATAACGCCAGCAGTTACACAAGGATAATTATAACAATCACGGGCGAATCGAGGGTTGCATGGAGGGTGCCAAGATAACTCGACTCTGGTGCGATATTCTTGCATTAAAATTCACACTGAGCTAAGTGAGTCAGGTCTTTGTGATAACTCGCACTTCAAAAAAAGAAAATAAGAGTACAATTGAAGATTAAAGATGTGACTGTTGAAAAAACCTCTAGTGAGGACGTTACCTTATGACGGAGTGTTGGAGGGGCATCGTCGAATTTCACCAGTTCTGGAGGGATGAGTTTAATGGGAAAATGCACAGGTAATGAAACTGGGTGGTCGAAAGGTGAACATGTGGACGGGTCAGCTCAATTAGGAGGATGCAAGGGGTAGTGTGTCGGTCTACTAACAGGGTGTTTCTGAGAGCCACGGCCACTGTTTCTCGCCTTATATGACCTCAGGGGCTTATTTTCCCGCTCCTTCCAGAAGTCACTGGAGTCGCAAGATGGCGGTTCAGTCACCTCATTTTCTATGTTGGGATCTTCCCCAAATCCTGGCAACCCATGTTCGCCAGTTTTTATGGGGAACTAACCTTTCTAGTGGATTTTCGGCAGGCTTCGTCTCCATTCACCTTTTATCTGAAAAGAGGTAATTCAAGCAGTCACCAGGTCTTTAGAAAAGATAAACAGATGCACCAAAAAGGGGAGCATGAAGAGAAATTTACATAGGGGCTGAATTTCTCATGCCCTTCCTCAGTTAGGTATCAGTACGAAATTACATTATTTTGGGGTGCAAGGCAGTTTGGAGGTTTGGGTTTGTTTAGGAAGTGGTTTCCCTTAACAATATTAATAATATATATATATATATATATATATATATATATATATATATATATATATATATATATATATATATATATATATATATATATATAATGAATATAATATAAGGCCCATAAACACTATTTAAACATTGAAACCATATATTTCGGGCACTAGCTTCTGTGCCCCTGTTCACTGGTAGAATATGGACAGGTGGAAAGTTACAATGGTATACATACAAAAACATAAAGGTGTGCCCGAAATATATGGTTTCAACGTTTAAATAGTGTTTTATGGGCCTTCTTATATTCATATTACACTGTAGTATTACAGGAAAAGACATTCATATATATATATATATATATATATATATATATATATATATATATATATATATATATATATATATATATATATATATATATATATATATATATATATATATATATATATATATATATATATATATATACAATATATATACAATATATATATATATATATATATATATATATATATATATATATATATATATATATATATATATATATATATATGTGTGTGTGTGTGTGTGTGTGTGTGTGTGTGGTTTTTGCGTCTTTGTGTACGTGTTCAGCTAATTAAAGGCTTGATACGAATTTGGAAATAATTCAGCCTGATTTTAATTCTGATTACAAATTTCATGGTTGACAAAGAACCAAAACTTGCAATTTTAGATTTAATTGTTCAACAGTGCACAGAGCAAATGATGTTTACTTTTTTATTTTAAGAGAGCTAATGAAAGAAGGATAAAAAAAAAACACATTTTTAATTAAACAGAACTAATTATTAAACTCCACATTTTCATGATTATCGTCTCTTCTGTTCTCTAGGATTCTCTTTCTTTACGCAGGCGAGAAATATCGTATAAAATTGTGTTCGCTCGAGTAATTAACGAGGTCACCATTATTCGTGCGAGGTGACTTAATTAACGTATAATGAAGGAGAGTAATCCCAGAAAACTGGAAGCAAAGGTTTAAAAGGGTTAGAAGACCGTATCTGAGATAACGAACTACTGAGGATTTATAACAACGGAAGCCTTGCCAATGTAATACTTAAGGCCAACAAGTTCTCTTTCTGTAAAGTGCTGCCCCATCAGTTGTAGCCTACATGTCTCTCTCTCTCTCTCTCTCTCTCTCTCTCTCTCTCTCTCTCTCTCTCTCTCTCTCTCGTATCACCAATAGCTTTGGTTAATTAGGTGTACTAGAAACTATCTTTTGCTCGTAAGGAATACCATAATTCACTGTCCCACTCTCTCTCAATCTCTCTCTCTCTCTCTCTCTCTCTCTCTCTCTCTCTCTCTCTCTCTCTCTCTCTCTCTCTCTCTCTCTGTTCAGTGTCCACAACCTGACCATTGCAAATCATCAGTCATCCCGAGTCGACGACACATCAATATAGTTGGTTAATGACCCTTCCACCGATCTCTACGTTTTATTTATAGTCTTGAGATATGAGTCTTTACTGTGATAGTTTAATCATTGTAGCACTTTTTCTGGAACGTATTTATCATGAAAATACAAAAGTTTCTCTATTTGTATTTTGATAACACTTTTTGAACTTTCTCTTGTGAGATAACTGTTCTATTAATAATTCCTCCACAGCATCCCATATATATATATATATATATATATATATATATATATATATATATATATATATATATATATATATATATATATATATATATATATATGTGTGTGTGTGTGTGTGTGTGCGTGTGTTAGTCTGGGTGGGTGAGTGAGTGTGAGAGAATGTATGTGTATATATATATATATATATATATATATATATATATATATATATATATATATATATATATATATATATATATATATATATATGCCTGCGTGTGTGTGTGTTTTTGTGTATAAATCCCAGCCACTTTAGTTTTTTTTTATAGTTATTTTCGTCAGTTATTTGTTTGGGGGGGGGGAACTTCTTAGAGACATTGTTTGTAATCTGGTTGTTTGCCTGTTTGTTTGTCTGTCAGTCTTCCTCTCTAGAAACTAACTCACTGAGAGGAAATCAGTATCACGATCTGAGTTTGTCCAGTGGTAATTTCACCAACATTTACAATCCATGATGTCGCAAAATAAGAGAGGAGTTTACTTAATACGATGCATGACATGACAAAATGTCTTTGAATGTGTCAAGAGCTTACAAATAAAAACTAGTGCCTTGTTAAGAAGCTTATTTAAGACGAGCGTTTTGTATTTATCAAAGTAAGAGAGAGAGAGAGAGAGAGAGAGAGAGAGAGAGAGAGAGAGAGAGAGAGAGAATCTCACTGTCCCCCCCCATCAGTAAAGAAAAAAAAGGAAAAAAATAACGAATAAAAACACTTTTGACGTTCGTTAGTGTAGGATCTCTTCCACCCGAGATGATGTCAACAATATACTTTACTTTGCACTTCATTTGTCTGTACATTTCAAATACTTAATACTAATGTAGGTCACCCACGGAAAACTATAGCTCGTTTATAATATCTTTAGAGACGAGGTACTGGATTATTTGCTAGTATCTGACTCCTGAATGCGGACGAAGAGGAATAAAGAAATGTCTGATTTCCAACTTTTGGCTAAGGTGTAAGTCTTCGGCCTACGATGCCTGACTGTCACAAAAAAAAAAAAAAAAAAAATTATTAACAATAAACGCAGTAAGACTGAAACAATGACTGACATTAATGTTGTTAATAACTGCATTTAGCAGAGTTATACAAAGATTTGCCGTTTTTAATGTGCAGTAATTAGGCTGATGCCATTTAGTAGCCCTGACTTGAATAAAACACAGAGAGGAAAAGGAAAGAAGCATGAAGTTAACCCCCTCCCCCCAAAAAATACACGCCAGACCTGCCTCGCAAACGAGGGAAGGTCATAGGATACGTAAAGTTATAAGCATACATTCAGCTATTTTACACCGTCGGAAGAATTATGCCGCATGACAAAAGATATTAAAAAAAATATTAGTATAGTTATTGAGTTGGTGCGCATTTTCTTTGAGATCAAAGGCACGCTGAAATACATTAAGTACCCAAGGCAATTGTACTCACCTCTCCAGAACCTCCCAAAACACCTCTCAGCACAAGGACGAGAACAAAGACCTCTCCAGTCTCACAGAAGACAGGAACCAAGAGAAGCCTAGATTTGCTGGGTTCCATCAACGGTCACTCCTGACACGACAACTGTAACAAGTAAAGGTAATTACGTTAGTCATCGCTTGTGAATAAGGTGAAATAGTACGGCTGTACGCTTACGTATAGACTGCAATGAAACGGCTAGTCTCAAGGAAAAGCTGGCCATGTTAAACATTAAAGGAAGTGTAAATGGAAACTAAAAGATCTGACTGAAAAGTATGGTTCACTTCCATGACAACCTCAGTATCCGTTTATTAGTCGGATCTAAATTAATGCATTTAAGCCTGACAATAGATTATTTACGTGCAGAATCGACACCAACACCTCCCTCTCTCTCTCTCTCTCTCTCTCTCTCTCTCTCTCTCTCTCTCTCTCTCTCTCCGTGAGGCAAGTTTACGCGAACCTGGATGGAATTCAAACTACTGGGTTGGAGAATTGTTGAAAAAACCCTACAATGAAGGAGCTTGGAATGCTTTGGCATCGACATGAATTTCCTTACTTAGTTATACTTATTGCACATATGCTAGCCATATACGCCCTTATTCTTTCTTGAACCCAGCAGATGATGGTTCAGGGGTTTTCAACCTGGGGTACGCATACCCCAGGGGGTACGCCAAGGGTCAGTTAGGGGGTACGCTCTCCCCACGGGTTAGGGGCCTGGCCGCCCACTGACTGCATAGCCACAGGTAAATAATTATAAACAATTTTCTTTATTTTTATGGAATTCTTTGTGTTTACAATATTGTTGGTTATGTCAGGAGAGTTGTGTACTTACTTCCCTTCAGTACAGTACTTGCAAATATACACAATGGAATGTTTTTCTGCATTTGTTTTGTTTTCTATTTTATACAAAGTGAAGGAGGGTACATTATTGACATTAAAAATACCCAAAATGGTACGTGGGGAGAAAAAAGTTGAAAACCCATGAGCTAGGTGGACGGGTGATCGGTAAGCCAGAATCGATCCCCAAACTTAACAAACGTGTGCCCGGCGAGTTTTTCATCTTTTAAACAAAAAATTCTTGTGGGGTCCAGCCCCTGGCTTGACCCTATTGCCTCCACCCCTTCACGATCTCTAAAAGAATGATGGCCGCCACTTAAAGGAGCCATCACACAGAATGAGACTGGTGATGGGATGCGGTTGTCGAGAGTCCTTCCGGTGGAAATGACCATATCTAAGATGATCCTTTGTCGCTGGCCTCATTTTGGAGTTAACCGGATGAGGATTAATTTCAATTTTTATGACACGGAGTTTTTAACAGGATTTCAATGGTTTTATTAGACTGCTATGTTGTTACGCCAAAGTAAAACCTGCACGGCCATATTATCAAAAGTTGAATCTATGTTAAATAAGACGAAGATTTGTTTAATTGTTACTTTAAATAAACTCCAACTACATACATCTCAGGTAATTTTAGAACATTTAAAACCGAGTGGAAAGTTCCCTTTATTACTAGAAGCGTTGCCTTAGCTGACTGCCTACAGAGAGAGAGAGAGAGAGAGAGAGAGAGAGAGAGAGAGAGAGAGAGAGAGAGAGA
The DNA here is from genome assembly GCF_040412425.1 of Macrobrachium rosenbergii. Lineage (NCBI taxonomy): Eukaryota > Metazoa > Arthropoda > Malacostraca > Decapoda > Palaemonidae > Macrobrachium > Macrobrachium rosenbergii. The sequence continues at coordinate 20,644,382 of NC_089789.1, forward strand.
GAGAGAGAGAGAGAGAGAATATAATAAAGTTTTCCTCGTATGCGTCTTTAGTTGGTGTTTCATCTATCAGTGCATGTAACTGTAGTATGATTATTATTCATAATTTCTGTTATATTCTTTCCCACGGCTTTTATTCTTGTAGTAAGAGTGATCCACGAAACCCTGAATTGCCAGTAAAACACAGATTCCCTCTCCGTCTGAATCTCCCTAATATACTGTCGTCCAATGAAAGCTTACAAAACGATCGAAAATGAAAGAAAAAACTCTCGAAGGGTTGAAAACCTCATTTTCTTCAGGATATGAGAGAGAGAGAGAGAGAGAGAGAGAGAGAGAGAGAGAGAGAGAGAGAGAGAGAGAGAGAGATGCAAAAGATCATTAATTTATGAGAGAGAGAGAGAGAGAGATGCAAAGAGTATCAATTTGGTATTAATTAATATCCATTTAGTTTTATAGTCACCACTGTACCTGGACATCCGGGAAGATAGTACAGAATAATAACAAGTTCGTTGGATTTTCTTTTTGCGTTTAACTTTTTTTTTTGTTTTGTTTCAGGAGACAAGAACGAATACCTGGATTAATAACATTATACCATAAGGTTAAAATAATAATAATAAAAAAATAAGGGAGTAAGTCAGTAAGGACCTATGAAAACAAGAACATTTTGGCGCAACGGGCACGATACTGAAAGGAAAATATTTCGCATATATAAAGCATAAAAATACTACATATATACTGGCGTCCCTCGCCAAACATATGCGTAGACCAAATGATTCAATTAAGGTTTGTAAATAAAATTCTGGCTATATATACGAGAAAAAATTGAATGCATCGATCGCATGTGATTGTTAATCAAAACTTGATGTGAATGGAGGCAGATGGATTTTGTTTCACCCATGAAAACGTAATCACTTGCAAGAGTTTTGTATCAAAGTTTGACAATCGAAAGATTCATTATTTCGTTTTAGATAGTCTAAATTTTAGTTATGTACATGTATCCTGTATATGACCACGAATGTATACTTGTTTTAGGTGCTGTTAATTTATAAATACATTTATACATACATACTTACAAAATAATTGTAGTAAGAGCACAGAACACACTCCCTGTATATCTGAGTTTTTCTGTCGGACATTCTTAAATTCAAAGATATGCACTCTTGACCGGTACTAAATATAAATATCATTAAAACGATCCTTGATATTTCACAAACTGACCTGAAATTTGTGCTCCAAATTTCAAGGATAGAGAAAAAATAATGTCGGGAAAATAAACTTCGCATTCATTTATTCTGAATAGTGCTTGTTAAAGCAACGAATGGAGGCCCGTCCCTTGCTTTCTGAAGTGATACAAGCGCGAGAGAAGGCGACGCCTTATAAATATTCCGCCGGTGTGTATTCAAAGAGCTCAGCTTGGCTAGGACACACATGTTCATGCAAACGAAAACCGTTCTTTCAAATTGACTCTTGTCTGCTGCAATGTGTTGGAGAAACGATTTTGTTTCATCAATTTTTTTGTTATTAGTTTTTGGCTCATTTTTTATTCTCTGTAAGTTGACGATTGTGAAATGGCTCCACTAATTAATTATCTTAGTTGGCAATTTAGAGGAATAATGACTTCTTTCTTTCGATTACATTTCAATGTGGCCTATATCTCCCGCCCCCCACCCCCCATCCCCACACCATAATTTGTCCTTGTCACGGCTCTGGGGTTTCCAGATTGCTCTCTACTTCAAAATGCCTGTTTCACAGTTCTTCAAATCTCCTTCACAATTCTCTAACTTACTTGGAGACTGGACACTGATTTTCCACGTATGTCAACCTGACAAAAAGAAAGTCATTTAAAGGCGAGAGAGAGAGAGAGAGAGAGAGAGAGAGAGAGAGAGAGAGAGAGAGAGAGAGAGTATTTATACATTGAAACTGTAAATATCTGCAAATGCTGCCATATAGAGAATCTACTTTATGACTCACGCTTAGTAAATCTTCTCTCAACCGAAGCTTACTACTAATGAATCCTTTAAGATTAGATAGAAATCTTCTTGATTTTTACATTTTCATCTATATATAAATGTAAAGGAAAGAACAAAGCAAAGATTAGTCAAATGCTATTTTCTATCGCAGATAAAAACTAGAAAAAGTAAAAGTAGACGAGAAAGGGTGATTCTTAACCAGGAAGAACGCGCCTGTTAATCTTCTTAAAGGAATAAAGATTATGAAAATCAGGAGAATCAGACGCGAGAAGAAAGTGCCAAAGCTCGGCAGCAGAAGCAAAGAAAAAGCCACCGAACAGTAAAGTCGATCGAGGTTACTCCTTTCCAAAAGTGAAGGAAGAAGCCAGAGCACGAACTAGCAGGAGCTTTGATTCCCCTTCTTCCCACAGCGATGAGTACTTGGAATCTCTCAATGCTCCCAAATGACTCTAAGCCTTCCATTCCCCACTCCACATCCGTTGTTCTCTTTGGCTTTGTAAACTTTGGACTACAGAGCCTCCCTCAAATCCTGGAAAGGTGATTATCAACTAATCTCTCTTTCTCTCTCTCTCTCTCTCTCTCTCCCCCGCCCTCTCTCTCCCCCGCCCTCTCTCTCTCTCTCTCTCTCTCTCTCTCTCTCTCTCTCTCTCTCTCTCTATATATATATATATATATATATATATATATATATATATAAATATGCACATATTTGTGTGCATCTCTCTCTCCATATATAGGCTACTCTTCAAATAACCGCTCGTTAGCCTAAAAGTATATTCTCTCCTTCATATATATATATATATATATATATATATATATAAATATGCATATATATATATGTGCATGCGCATATATATATATATTACATATATATGTGTGACCATTTATACTCTTCAAATAACCGCTCGTTAGCCCCTAAAAGTGCTCTTATATATATTCTAATAACCCTTTAACAGGCTTCTTCCTTTTTTGGATATATATATATATAGATATATATATATTATTACTATTATATATATATATATATGTATATATATATATATATATATATATATATATATATATATATATATATATATAAATATATATATATATATATATATATATATATATATATATATATATATATATATATATTTTTTTATTATTATTATTAAACTTGGGAAGCAAGCTCCCACGGAGTAGAATGCCTGCAAGTGGAAAAAAGTAAAATATAACTATTAACGCTTAATAATTTTGCAAGGATACTCTTTAAATTACAGTAACATTAAATAATGGTTTAATATTCTGAATTACCAGCAGGCAGCAGTTTTCCTTTATCTCTACTTTTGTATCTGGCATTTCAGAGCTGAATACTTCATATTACGAAGTGTGGAATACATAACTGTCATTACCGTCATTCTATTCTTCATAACATTTAAAACTTGAACGTATTATCTTCGCATCCGTCCTCGATATCGGCGACACTCTACTAAGAAGGGGCTTAATGTTATTTTGAAGGCAAGCGTTGGATCAGCTTGTAGGATTCAAAACGGGGAGATGCGCCTTTGTTCTGCCTGGCTTCTTATTAAAACATCTCGGCCAACCGCCATCTGGACTGACGTGGGAACAGTATTTTTCTCTAAACAGAAGGTCACAACCTTCATCCATAATTAAGGGAAACCTCATTGCAGCCTTCGATAGCAGCGGCAGCTCATAGCGGTTCCTTTTATGGTCACCGTCCGTCTAAATCAAGCAGTTTATGTCTAAAACCTGTCTAATATGCCATGAAGTGATACCTGGCCGAAAACAAAATTACAGCTATATATATATATATATATATATATATATATATATATATATATATATATATATATATATATATATATATATATATATATATATAATATAATAAATATAATATCTACATTACCCTCTTAACTTATCAATTCCTCACAGCCTTTGGATACACTTATTGCTACAAAGCCTTAGATACCAATGGAAGAATGTGAAGTAATTCTGACATCAAATGCAGGATTCAGACCTGCATCAGATTATCAGAACAGGCTATTTTGCCGACCTGACCTGACAGAGGATTATATATATATATATATATATATATATATATATATATATATATATATATATATATATATATATATATATATATATACATGCCAATATATATAAAGAGAGAGAGAGTGAGAGAGAGAGAGACAGAGAGAGAGAGAGAAATCCTCCAGGCAGACTATGCATTTGACAGCTGGAGTCCTTTGGCCTTCCATCCTTTTTCATTCTAGAAATGGCCGAGGGTCTGTCGCCGCTCACATTCCCCCACAACCCAGGCTTAAACATTTCCTCCAGAATTTGCTAGTTCTAAAGGATGTCTTCTTAGGGGATTTCACTGACATTTCTCGATACTTGGTGCCTTCAAGATTGTGAGAAACGTAAAATACTTGGTGATAATATCTTAGACTGGTGCATGTATTAAATTTTTAAATTAGGAAGATAGGAACATTTGATTCATTTTGCGTAGGTTGCTAGAGAGGCTTATATATGTGTGTGTATGTGTATATATATATATATATATATATATATATATATATATATATATATATATATATATATATATATATATATATATATATATATATATATATATATATATATATATATATATATATATATATATATATATATATATATATATATATATATATATATATATATATATATATATACATATATATACATATATGCACAATGGTATGATTCTCAACTACCAGTTGAGAGGGCCGGGGTTCAAGCCTTGCCGCTCACTGATGGCTCAGATTATACTACTGCAAAAAATCCGGCAGCCTGTCAACCTAATGGTCCGAAAAAAACCCGAGAGGTTCAGTAGGAAAATAGGTACCAACCCTCGGGCTGGAGAGTTGACAGTGGGCCTAGCGACATGGTGGCCACGTGTCATAGGCATTGGGACCTGTCCACCACTGGCTCTTAGCCTAAGAAACAGGAGATCAGCGCCTGCCCTATGAGCCTACAGAGGCCCAGGAGGACTTTAATATGTACACACACACACACACATATATATATATATATATATATATATATATATATATATATATATATATATATATATATATATATATATATATATATATACACACATTTCACGTGCGTATTAGATTGCATGTGCCTGACGTAATAATATCCTTTTGATGCATTATTTTTTTTAAGTTTAAATATGTCACTGAGCCACTATTAACCCAGGATTAATAAATTATATTCAAGGATGCAGAATATATTTCGCGTTGACGTGATGAAGTTCCATTTTATTGACTTCGGTTACTATTGCGCTTGCTGTATCAACTGTTTACGAAGATGAATTAGGAAAACAATTGTCATAACGGTATATGCCATCAGTCTTAGGTGATATCCGAAACAGATGAATTATTGAATACAGAATTTAGGCCAAAGGCCAAGCACCGGGACCTATGAGGTCATTCCGCGCTGAAACGGAAATTGACAGTAAAAGGTTTGAAAGGTGTAACAGGAGGAAAACCTCGCAGTTGCACTATGAATCAATTGTTAAGAGAGGGTGGAAAATAAGATGGAAGAAAGAGAATGTGAAACGAGGCACAGTAAAAGGAACGAAAGGGGTTGCAGCTAGGGGCCGAAGGCAAGCTGCAAAGAACCTTTAGTAATGCCTACAGTGCACCGGATGAGGTGCACTGACGGCACTAACCCCCTATGGGATCAAACATTTTGTTTCCGTAACTCATTTAACAACATGTGACAACGTTTCTTGCGTTATCAAATGGAATGACGTCATTTCTTTACTTAAGCTTTTGGGGGTTTTATGGAGTTTGAGGGTTTTGATGGCTCCTTTGACGGTCGTTTACAGAGAATTGATTTTCTCTAGGCTGTAAGCCACTGGTGTCTTTATACAGGTAGAAAGAAACATGTTTTTGAGTTTCAAAGCCGTCAATAATTATGGTGAGGGGAAGGGTAGATTCGAGAGTAAAAGAAAGCAGCATTTATGAATGGTATCTGTTCATGCAAATATTTATGCGTGGATTTGTCTTTCTGTCTTTAATAAAAAACGAAAAGTACGCAATCAAGAAAACTATTTCTCATATCCGCCATACAGTGGCTTTTAAATACAAAAAAAAAGGACTATAGCAACTAAAGATATGTTTCAAACGTTTAAGATTTATTATTTTAGTAACATTAATATGTTTGAAAAATATTGAAGATTTAGAGGAATGATGTGGACTGGAAGATAGAAGAAAGGGAATGCACAATATGATCTATTAAACTTGATCACAACAGCGTATAACTACATGAACGGTGCAATGTATATCGCTGTCAAAATATCTCAGGGGAATTTGCTCTTTATTCAGGAACAATAACATTTTCGCCTCGCTGATACGCGCAAAGACTCCTTAGAGATTCATCACAACTGCATACAAATTAAAACAGTAACTCGAACAAAACAGCGAAACATTTCATAGCAATAATAATGTGACGTCTGATAAGGCAATAAATTGTGCTTCATCGACATAAATGTGTCCTCTGCACTAGATACCTATAAGGATAACTATTACTGTATGATTTTATAGCTTTATCATGATACAGCGAGAGTAAAAATTACTTTTGTTTTCAAATAGCGAATTGCGTGGTTTTATACTGACTTTCCTTAATTTTCATCTGGGGTCAAATTAGAAATAAGAATAGGAGTTTCGGCTTATACTATTTATGATGAAAAAAAAATTATATATCTTACTTATCTGGACAAAGAATTAAAGAAAAATTACACTTTTCTTCTCGATATAAAAGAACGAAGTGTCAGACTCTCAATTGCCTTTAGTGTTGTAGTTAAATTTCCGTATTTTCGGAGGCATGGAGTAAATGTCGTCTCGCTATTTCATTCATCTCCAAAATTGATGAATTTATTACATGGAAATAAAGCATAATATCTGATCATATTGGCAAGGTAAATAACCGGGAGCAAAGACCTTTCCGTAAAATTCATTGTGAAAAAATGACGATGCTTGAAATATCGTGTACAGTGAAATTTACTCTTTATTCCTGACAAACAAGGGAGATTAAATGCAAAGGCTGCGGATGACAACCCAGCGGTTCAGTATATAGAGTGAATGCTCAATATACAAAGTGAATATTCATTCCAAAAATTAAGGTTTACCGAGTCTATAGAATAGAATAGAAGATAGAATTTAGGCCAAAGCCCAAGCGCTCTGACCTATGAGGTCATTCGGCTCCGAAAGGGAAACTGACAATGAAAAGGACTGAAAGGTGTACCAGGAGGAAAACCTCGCAGTTGCACTAGAGAGGGTGGAAAGTCAGACGGAAGAAAGAGAATAAGAAAGGAGGTACAGCAAAAGACATGAGAGAGGTTGTAGCCAGGGGCTGAAGGGACGCTACAAAGACCCTTAAGTAATGCCTACAGTGCACCAAGTGAGGTTCACTGACTGCACTACCCCCCTTACGGGTTACTGAATCTATAATAATAGTCATAGCGAATTTAAATGGTATGATTACAAGTAACATTATCTACATAAACCGTTTAATAGTTCTAAAAATATATCAAAATCAAATGAAAAATAAATGAATACAGGACAGACCCATTTATTACCTGTCTGCCCAAGAACCTTTATACGCACAGTCAAGAGAATTTCCATTTTCACTTAAGCAAATCTTCATCTCCGACGGAAAATATAACGAGTTTTTAATGACCTCTCTGATGGTTTTTGCTGAATCCACTGCAACTGGAATTTTAAGGAAAACGAAAAAAAACTGTTATTCTATAAACATATCACTAATGAAAGTGTACCTGAACTGCATATTCCACCAAGAATGTTTTACTGTGAAGAATGTTTTTATATACTCAAATAGTTTGTTTCCTCGTTTTTATTGTTATCGTGACCTCAAACTGCCTTCTATTCTTAGTTGTATTCTTAAAACAAGCACTCCTCAAGAAATACAATATATTGCATTCTAAGACAAGCACAGCTTGCGAAAGCAGTGTATTTTCAAAGTACAGAGCGAGGCCAATTAGGATATGTATATAATACAATATGTTACAAATGAATCTGTCCCAACATCTATTGAAATTACGCGCAATTTAAACATGAAAGATGTAAATTATTCATGAGGTTCGCGATCATTTAATGCTCCGACTGTTCAGAGACTTATGGTGTTAAGCAGGATCGCCTGAAGGGATACTGCCAATTATATCATTTACGCACAGCCGATGAAAAATTAGTTTAAATTTTGTGGGGAAATATTTAAAAGTATATATGTGTGTAAAGTATATTAGTGCAAGAGGTTACTCAATAATTGTAGGGTTAAATAGCTTTAAATTGTGACCGTTGTATTGTAAGTATACAGCTTTGGCCAGAATTCCTCCACATACATTAACGCTGAAAGGGAAATGGTGAGTCACAAAACATCTGGCCCGGGACGATTCGACGGGAAGTCGTTTAGGCCGTAACATCCAGAACACTTTGCGGAAGACGTCATGTTTATGGCATTTCCCGTCATTATTTTATGTGTTACGTACATCTTCAAGGGGTTCGTACTAAACACGACGCCCATTTTGCACGTAAACGTGCTTACGGCCGAAACGACCCGAACTCAAAAGGGCATGCTTGCATTAGAGAAAGGCACATAAACCATGCACTCGAATAGCTTCTTGGGATAATGGACCTCTTTTGTACGAGTAATAAGACTGATGATAGCTTTGAGTACAACAAAGAGAGAGAGAGAGAGAGAGAGAGAGAGAGAGAGAGAGAGAGGCTTCGCCATTATAATTTCACATCTGATGGACTTCCATCTAGAAAGAAAACAAATAAATCATAATTCCTATGTTGGGAAGGTAAAATCTATGAGAAAAACAAAAGAGTAGAATGAAATCAATATAAGTGACTTTGAGGCGTTAAGATATTTTAAAGCCTAGCGACGTGAAGGTTCTTTGGCCCTGTACATCAAGCCACTAGGTTCAAAGGAGAACGCATTATTTTTGGAAGAAACTAAAAACTCATTTCACTGGAGATTAATTAAACGAGCAGTTGAAAGGGTAAATAAAAGATTCTGAACTAATTCTTTTGACTTTTTTGTTAATATCAACGAAAATGAACTAGTTTTTAATCTTTGTGTAAATACAGTAATAAAAACAGCCATATTAAAAAGATTCGGAACTAATTCTTTTGACTTTTTTGTTAATATCAACGAAAATTAACTAGTTTTTAATCTTTTAATATTAAAAACACAAAAAGGGATTTTAGCGGAGCTTTTAGGATATATAACCTAATCTATTCATATATTGTGATCTCAAGTACATTTAACATAAAACAGTCGTAAACTACAATAAATGAAACTACTTTCTGATTGCAAATTATACCTAATACAAAAATAAATTACAATGTTTTTCTCGTTTCAGTGCGATAACTCTAAAGTACACCCTTTGTTAGAAAGTGTCAAAAACAAACTCTCGAATTATTTGATGTAATTAATTTCTCAATTACATTTGTAATTGAATTCATTAACAGAAGCAGTGAACCCCGGTGCCACAGTCATCATTTTCAATTTGTAACTCTTAAGCTAATTTGAAAAAGAATGCTCTAATTACATTACTGTCTAAATTAGTACCTTTGATCTCTCCGAATTTGTTTCAGAGTTAATATAGCTTAGTTTTACTGAGCTGATTAACTCTCCTGGCCGAAGGATTATTTTACGTGGCTAAGAACCAATCTCGACCATTTTTTATAGCGAGAAATTTCTATCACCAGAAATTAATCTTCATCAGCCGGCGGCGGGAATCGAACTCCGGCCCATCGTTGGCAAAACTCGGCCAACAAAGAGAGTTAATGTATCGTTGGCAAAGGAGATATTACCACAATAATATTATAATGGAAATGAGCAGACGCTCATTTCCATTGGTTTCTTGATAAGATATTAATCAGTTTTTTTAGGTTTTCCGTAAAAGAAAACTACTGTGCCGGCTTTGTCTGTCCGACCGCCCTTAGACCTTAAAAACTACTGAGGCTAGAGGGCTGCAAATTGGTATGTTGATCATCCACCCTCCAATCATCAAATATACCAAATTGCAGCCCTCTAGCCTCAGTAGTTTTTATTTTATTTAAGGTTAAAGTTAGCCATAATCGTACTTCTGGCAGCACTATAGGTACCAACAACAAAGGCCACCACCGGACCGTGGCTGAATTTCACGGGCCGCGGCTAAGAGTTTTATGGGCCGTGGCTGAGGCCACTACCGGACAAAACATTAGGCACTGCCTTGAATATTAAAACATCAATATGAGGCAAAATCCTCATGCTAACAGAAGAATAAAAGGACGAGGAAGAAGAAGGGCCTTTCTTTCACACCTACAACCTAGCATAAGAGACCATCGTGTACACTTTACACATCTTTAATAAGTGTCATTGTACACAGAATGCAAAAATTTTGAGAATGCGAGAGAGCAAAGAGATTGCATGTCTTGAGCCTTTGGACATTAGGTACACTTTCAAAGCTCTGGCAAAGGCGCCTTTATTTTGCGAACTCACAAATGGGGACAGTAGTGACAGAAGCCCACAGATATTTTATATTTTATATTTTCACAAATATAAAATATTTGGGTACACACTGAGTTGTTATATAGAGATGTTGATAAATGCATATTGCTACATAATTTTTTTTTACTTATATGAATGACAACCAACGCTACCGAACAACATAGGACGAATTTATCACATGAAAACATACAACGGTACATTGCATTTTATAGGTAGGGTTCATGAGAACTACATTAAACTCTGGAGCATTCAGCGCGAAGCAATCTTGGTCAACTCTGAATATAACCCTGCAACTTTGCTGCCACCCAACATAGGTGAAGGATGATAAACTCTCGATTTAAGATTGCTTAGAAATAAAAGCTACTAAAATTTCACGAGCAATGTCTGGGAAGAAATATTTCAGGTGCCACAGTTTGCTGAAAATATGCTTAAGAATCTTGATAAAGAAGCTTTGTGCTAAAGTATAAAGTTTTTGTGCATCAGAGAAATTGATTTTCTTGATATGAGAGAGAGAGAGAGAGAGAGAGAGAGAGAGCTTTAAAATCATTATTAAAAAACTAGTTTGGACATACAGGTTATACAGAGGAATAAAATGTAAATAGAGGAGATACTTTACTTTGAAATTTTATCGTCAGTACACAGAATATGGAATGGTAAAGAGAGAGAGCGGGCGGGGCAGAGGGGAACTTCCTTGAAATTATTCTACTATAAACAGGTTTAGGAATGCTGTTAAAAAAAAGAATTGGTAAAGAAAAAATTTTTTGCCTGAGAATTTTATTTGAGATAGAGAGAGAGAGAGAGAGAGAGAGAGAGAGAGAGAGAGAGGAGGGGAACTTCCTTGAAATTATTCTACTAAAATCAGGTTTAGGAATACTATTACAAAAAAAATTGGTAAAGAAAAAAATTTTTTGCCTGCGAATTTTATTTTCAATATAAAAGAGAGAGAGAGAGAGAGAGAGAGAAGAATAACAAATATGGAATGTCTCCTTTGAATTACCTACACCGGAACGAATTTAGGAATGTGGTTGGCAGACTTTTAAGTGGAATAAATAATGAAGACCCAGAGGTACAGAAAGAGGACGTCAACGAAGAAGTATTTATCGGGCAATAGCTTGTGAGGTCCAGAGCTGTCGACGGGACCCTCTGGCCATCCTCGCTTCAAAACAAAATCTCCATGACGCACCGAGTACTCAGGAAACACAGATCCAGCTCTTCTGATTCAAACGATCTTTTATGCATTTTTCAGAAGATACTTTACGTCCTTGTCAGAACTGTAATTACTAATGTATGTCAGGCATTGCGGGCTTTCTAACCATATGTATTTGAAATCTCCTTCTAATTTGTATATAGAATTATTAACCGTTCTTCAGGTGTGAGAAAACACATCTGGCTGTATACAGACGTCCCTCTGTTTTCCTCTAAAGCCAAACGCTACTTTTCCGCTCGCGAGAGTTCTTGACCTGTCAGAGATTTTATGTCAATAATTACGGGCTGCTCTCTGAACAAGAACCCGTGTTGGCATAAAGCCAGCTCAGTCAAAAACAACAATGTCAATAAATTAGAATACCTTGAGCCTGCATCTTGCTCGAAGCCTCGTTATACTGGTAACCCCGAAATGGTCGCGTTGTTATAAGCTTGCTAAGAATTCCCGAAAGAATGGAACTGACAACGACCAGAACAGAAAGATGATACTTCCGGGCTGTATGGAGAGATGTATTGCTAGATAGACTGACGGATAAACAGACAGACGGGAGCCTTTTCTGGATAAAAAATTCATCTCTCAAATTGCTATTATGTTTAAGTACTAGCTGCTGCACACAAATTAAGATCGCGGGTTTGTCACAGCTAAGACAGTTTTAGACTTTTTAGTACATGTGATCCCGTAATTCTCTAAATCAACTCGCAAGAAAACATCACAAATTCAGTTTTTGAACTGAACATCTACACACGCAGCGTGAAGCAGGCAGTTAATTTCTCATATGCTTCATTTATCTTCTTCATTAAGAAGTTATCAGAAGGATGATATTTAATATAAGAATAAAATAAGACAAAATAAAAATCTTTTGTAATTAAGTCACGGAAAATACCATAATGTGAAATAATTCTTTCCACGCTCAGACATAGTCAAGCCAGCGCACATCGTCATGGGGGGTGTAAATGCAGCCCTTCTAAAAGCCAGTGCCTGGAAAAACCATATCACTTGGGGCAACTGATAATTAAGTCAATAAAAACGAGCCGGCCCCTGCTAAAATATTCTGACCCATTCGGGGTCTGGTAATTAGAAAGAGGGACTGGAATGAGAATCTCTCTCTCTCCCTCTCCTCTCTCTCTCTCTCTCTCTCTCTCTCTCTCCCTGAGAGCATTTATACATAGTTCTGGAATAGTTGAAATGTCGATCGGATTTATTTGTTGATTATGATTAATGACATTGATGAAAATTACCTGTATTATCCACACAGAAAGAGAGGGAGAGAGAGAGAAAGAAAGAAAAACCAAATCTTTACTTGGCATTGATTACTTCCATTGTACAAGACTTCTAAGGTATATAACGAAAAACTGATATTTGCCATCTTTACCAAGAGATAGAGTTGTTAGTAATGACCACTGAAACGGAAACTGACAGTAAAAAGGTTTGAAAGGTGTAACAGGAGGAAAACCTCGCAGTTGCACTATGAATCAATTGTTAGGACAGGCTGGAAAGTAAGATGGAAGAAAGAGAATATGAATGGAGGTACAGTAAAAGAAATGAAAGGAGTTGCAGCTAGGGGCCGAAGGGACCCTGCAAAGAACCTTCTGTAATGCCTACAGTGTACCACATTAGGTGCACTGACGGCACTACGCCCCCCCCCTACGGGATGTGTGTGTGTCTTTTCGCAGGTCATATGCTATGTCTTTTTACGGGTCATATGCTGTAACATTCAAATGGACCATTAAAAATAAGTTATAGACATTAGAATACTGGATCCAAAAACGGTACCTTTGGCGTACTACCTACAATTTTACATTTTCCTCGCATGTCCACTGTTGATCGATGAGTAATTATTAAGTACTACTTGGAAAGCTAATTGTGCTTGTTCTTCGATAACACCTTGTTTTGGAAAAGGAAAAATCGGTTAACAAGAAATAAACTCATATTCTTGGTTATGATGTTCTTTTAGATTTGACTCTGCATAGGAGAAATTATAAAGATCATGAGAGGACGGCTGACAATTTCTTTACCATTTATAAGTTGGGTCACTCACATGGCAGGGGTAGGAGTGAGCGAATTAGGCTCATCACATGCAAATCATACTTCTAAATGCACCCCTAATTATAAAAAAATAAGTCTCTGAATGTTGGAATACATATTTCCTGAGGAAAATAAGTTGTTCTTTGAGAAAGGACGGGCCAACAACCTTGTTACCATCGGCTGCAACCAACATTCACTAACTCCAATAGAATCTGTCAAAAGAAGCCTTTTTCTTGTAATGCATTACAAGAGTTGCATAGGAGGAATCAACCTCCTCGGCTGACTCTTTAAAGACTGTTTTCACATAGACAAAAGCTTCAAAAATGGTATTTAACACTTTGTATACAAATAAATTAAATTCAAATGGCAGTAGTGAATGCATGGACCCTAAGTTCATCAAAATTCCAAGATGTTTGGAGTTGTCTTGTTATTACCTTAAACTGCGTTCTGGTACATCCAAAATTATAATGGTGACCACAACAGGAGTATTTAAAAACTGCTCCAGACATCGGATATGTTACCATAGGGCACCTACTTGACTAGGTTCACGATATAAAATACCCAAAGTATGGATACTGCAAGAGAAAACGCAAGAAATCAATGCATGAAGGGCAATGTGATTTCAAACGATGCACTAAATAACTGGATGAAATGAGAATTGGTGTTTCCCATAACAAAATGCAATTAAACAAAGTTTGATTCTATTTTGGATGGAATTATGTACGGGAGAGAAATGTTAACGGATATCAAAAATAAAATGTTTATTTCATTTACCAATGTTATTTCCTCATTTTGATGATCAAAATGAGGATCGAATTTAAAAAAAAATAGACACATCCAGGCGAGAGTGTTTGATAAATTCAGCGAGGAACATAATCATCATGTACCTAAGTACACGACATTTTCAAAGAAAATCAGCAAATAAAATCTGGTCAATAATGGACTAATCGTGTGTATATTACCATAACATCCCTGCTCAGTATTTAGTCCTTTCTTGCCATTTACCATAACACTAAAAAATTCTCTATCAGTCCCTAAGTCATCTCTACTGGCATTCCATGGCCGAACAAATCACTTCTCCCACGGCTTCTAAATATATCACGAGGCTTACTGCGTAGGCTTCATTATTTTCCGTATTGCCTAAAAACACTGCATTATGAATAAGCGAAGAAAATAATAATGGTAATTAAAGCCATCTGTATTGCAGACGTGCTTACAGTCAACATATTTTATCCAAACGGAAAACTGTAAAATTAATATTGCTACAGAAAAGCTTTTAGAATGAAATGATGTAAACCATTAAAACAAAACATGGAATATTTTTTTATCATGTAGCATATCTAAATGAAGCAACGTGACATTTGGCTAACTGTGAAATAAATTATTCATTTCGTTCAAAATCCGCTTCAACTTTAGAAAGGTCAAGTGTCTCCGCAATGGTGTCTTCTTTAGCGGGAAGGCAGCAGCGGAAAATGATGTTTTATTTTTGTGCTTGCGTATTTTTGGTTTTACTGGGTGGTGGGCGATGCATCCAAACGAAGGACAGCTACTTCTTTTGGCGGTGTATTAAGGAATTTCAAAACCCGCGTGGGAAGCAGAAAACTTGTCAAAAATAGTAATAAGTTATTCGTCTGTTGGAGGAAATATGATGCATTTTATTAGTAAACATGGGGTGTTCTCTTTTAAGGGAAACTTCATAAACCTTTTAAAAACAAAAGAGTGGTGTTTTTGTTGCTCAAATCTGTGACAATTATTTGTTCAAGCATTAGGAATTTAATCATTTCAAAGTTGGAGCTGTGACAAAATATGAAAACTTACATCAGAGAGATGTAACTTCTACTTTCGTAGGATTGCAGATTTACTGAAGAAATAAAAAATGAAATATACAGCTTTCTGGAGGAATCACAGAATCTTACGCGTTACAAATATACATTTTAAAACGTGAAGAGTACAAAATGCTGAATTAAAAGGCCTTACACTGCAATTTCTATGTAAAAATAACAACAGTTTCTTTACTGGAAATACCGACAACTGGTCACAGGAAAGACAGGAATACAAAAAAGGCACCAGAAGTGATCAGTATTTTATAAAGCAGTCAACTATTTGATGTTCACGAGTCATCTTTGAAAATTAAAAGAATACCACTCTCATTAATCAGAGCTGTGACGATTCAGATTTACGGTAATGACATGATTTTGAAAGCCATAATTACACACGAGATTCTTATCTAGTTTGATTACCCTCAGTTTAAAAAAAAACACATGAAATGAAGTCTGCTGGAATTGCGATCATTAACAAAATGTTAATACGTCTAATTAAGTAGATCTGGTGATCAAACAGATTTCGTTACCACGTAGAGTATACGTTATAATTCCATAATGAAGAAAACTAGGGCTAATTGAATTCATTTCATCAAATTACTCGTCTCATTAAAACGTCGGAAATTCTGCCCCTGGTTTTATTAAGAGTACGTAGCCTTACCGATGAATCTTTCTAAAATCTTAATTCTCTTATTTTTGGTATTCATCATCTTTCTGAAATCCTAATTCTATCATTTTTGGTATTCATAATCTTCCTGAAATCCTAACTCTCTTATTTTATTATTCACAATCTTTACGAAAGCGTAATTCTCTTATTTTTGATATTTATACTCTTTCCGAAATCCTGATTCTCTTATTTTTGGTATTCATAATCTTTCTGAAATCCCAATTCTATAATTTTTGACATTCATAACCTCTCTGAAATCCTAATTCTCTCATTTTTGGTATTCATAATCTTTCTGAAATCCCAATTCTCTCATTTTTGGTATTCATAATCTTTCTGAAATCCTAATTCTCTTATTTTTGGTATTCGTAATCTTTCTGAAGTCCTAATTCTCTTACTTTTGGTATTCATCTTCTTTTTGAAATCATAATTCTCTCATCTTTGGTATTCATAATCTTTCTGTAATCCTAATTCTATCATCTTTGATATTCATAATCTTTCTGAAATCCTAATTCTCTCATTTTTGGTATTCATAATCTTTCTAAAATCCTAATTCTCTCATTTTCGATATTCATAATCTTTCTGAAATCCTAATTCTTATTTTTGGTATTCGCAATCTTTCTGAAATCCTAATTCTCTTATTTTTGGCATTCATAATCTTTCTGAGATCCCAATACTCTTATTTTTGGTATTCATCATCTTTCTGAAATCCCAATTCTCTTACTTTTTGGTATGCATAATCTTTCTAAAATGATAATTCCCTCATTTTTGGTATTCATCATCTTTCTGAAATCTCAATTCTCTTATTTTTGGTATTCATCATCTTTCTGAAATCCTAATTCTCTTATTTTTTTGGTATTCATCATCTTTCTGAAATACTAATTCTCTCATTTTTTGGCACTCATAATCTTTCTGAAATCCCAATTCTCTTACTTTTGGTATTCATCATCTTTCTGAAATCCTAATTCTCTTATTTTTGGTATTCATAATCTTTCTGAAATCACAATTCTCTCATTTTTGGTATTCATCATCTTTCTGAAATCCTAATTCTCTTATTTTTGGTATTCATAATCTTTCTGAAATCACAATGCTCTCATTTTTGGTATTCATCATCTTTCTGAAACCCTAATTCTCTTATTTTTTGGTATTCATAATCTTTCTAAAATCCTAATTCTCTCATTTTTGGTCTTCATAATCTTTCTAAAAACCTAATTTTCTCATTTTTTGGCACTCATAATCTTTCTGAAATCCCAGTTCTCTTACTTTTGTTATTCATAATCTTTCTAAAAACCTAATTATCTTATATTTGGTATTCGTAATCTGTCTGAAAACGTAATTCTCTTATTTTTGGTATTCATAATCTGTCTGAAATCCTAATTCTCTTATTTTTGGTATTCATCATCTTTCTGAAATCCTAATTCTCTCATTTTTTGGCATTCACAATCTTTCTGAAATCCTAATTCTCTCATTTTTGGTATTCATCATTTTTCTGAAATCCTAATTCTCTTATTTTTGGTATTCATAATGTCTGAAATCCTAATCCTCTTAATGTCAGTATTCATCATCTGTCTGAAATCCTGATTCTCTTATTTTTGGTATTCATCATCTTTCTGAAATCCTAATTCTCTTACTTTTGGTATTTATAATGTTTCTGAAATCCTAATCCTCTTATTTTTGGTATTCACAATCTTTCTGAAATCCCAGTTCTCTTATTTTTGGTATTCATTATCTTTCTGAAATCCTAATTCTCTCATTTTTTGGTATTCATAAGTTTATCTCCGTTGAATAAATTCCTTTACCTCTATTTTTCTTTTCTGCCTGACATTGTATCCCAGTTTTGGTGGCTGGACATTCTCGTTCCACGTTCTATTTCATTTTGCCTTAAAACTTCTTCCTTTCATTATTCCCTTCCTATTACATTCTCCTTTCGCCAAGGTCAGGAGTAATCTCATATTTTTTTTTCTCAAAAATCACGAGATCTCATTCCGGTCGAAATTAGGTATGAAGGATTTACGGCGTAAGAATGTTCTATTTTTCACCTGCCATTTATCCAGGGATGAAAATGTCTGGTACTCTCCTTCATACAGTATAAGAAATACTTTCTACTTTTTTTTGTAGTCTTAGGTTAATCTCGTTGTTCTTCTGACATGATAGCACCTATAGGTACATAGCTTTCTTGACGCTTACTTGAATTTGTATTACTAAAGAGTCCGGTCAGTAAACTATGTAAAGGAGTTTTGCTTCTAGATTGGTGTTCGAGGATGTGGCTATCGCCGGATATATTCAGTGCGCAGTTTCGCTGGGCATAGGGACGACTAGTAGCCTAGAGGGCAGAAGAACCCACTCACTCTCAGACAGGTAGAGCTCGAGGCGGGAGTGAGTGATGACGTCAAGCTGCACCTTTACACGCAGTCCTGTGCACCAGTCTCACCCAAGCCATCCTCGTGTGTACACCTTTTCATCGTGACCTTTTCCCACTAGACATACTTCAGTGATGCAGATATGCCAAACAACTGTTCAGTATAAGGGTGTTATAATACAAGAACAAAAACATCAGGATCAGACATATGATACTTCCGTTTTCCAAGGGCAAAAGAACTTAGACAAAAATGGATTCATTGCTGTTGTCGCACTGATAGCATAAACGCTGATAATGCAGTGGTATGCTCTGTGCATTTTGCTGACACTGACTACAAAGATGATATGATATCCAGACTCCTTGGAATCGATACCCCTAACCGACAACGAACATTAAAGGATGATGCAATTCCATCTCTCTTTAGGCCTCAAGGTAATTAAATTATAAAGCAGTATTATGTATTAATGTGTGTGTGTGTGTGTGTTATGGCGTTACAGTTTTTTTGGAGGGAGGTGTTGTGTCTGAGGAGCTGTTATGTATTTATAGCAATGTAGAGCAACTTTTGTATGTTTTGTTAAACTGCTGGAACTGTGTATTTATGCAAATGT